>NC_060282.1:59017841-59256110 GCF_021613505.1 Equus quagga
TTTTAGTTTGATGTCGTCCCATTCATTTCTTATTTTGTTGCTTGTGCTTTAGGTGTCATATCCAAAAAATCATTGTCAAGGCCCATATGGAAGAGATTTTTGCCTATGTTTCCTTCTAGGAGTTTCCTGGTTTCAGGTCTTACATTTAATTCTTTAATCCATTTTGAGGTAATTTTTGTGAGTGGCATAAGATAGGCATCTAGTTTCATTCTTTTACATATGAGTATACACTTTTACTGGCACCATTTATTGAAGAGACTATCTTTTCTCCATGGAGTATTATTGGCTCCCTTGTTAAACATTAGTTGACCGTATATACTTGGGTTTATTTCTGGGATCTCAATTCTGTTCCATTGGTCTTTGTTTTTATAGCAATACCATACTGTTTTGATTACTACAGCTTTATGGTATAGCTTGAAACCAGAAAGTGACAAATAATTTATGGAGATATTTCACTCACAAGGAAGGACAGCATAACTCCCAGTCCCTAAGTGCTCTACCCATGTGACTTTCTTCCAAGCATCACAAAAAAGAAAAGAGGGAACAAAGTAACTTTACAGTGCAGAAACCTGACAAGACTACCTCAGATGGGTTATCAAGATTAACATCAATGGTGATAAATCATTGATAGTATCTTTGATGTGATATGCTGAAAATGGCACTTTTTATCTTTGTGTTTATCCTCCCCAAATCCATAACCCTATTTTTATAATGAGAAAAACATCAGACAAATCCCAATGAACAGACATACTATAAAATACCTAATCAATATTTTTCGAAAGGTCATCAAAAACAAGGAAAGTCTGAGAACTGCCAAAATCAAGAGAACCCTGGGGAGGCATGATCACTAAAGATAATGTGGTATCCTGGATGGGATCCTGGGACAGAAAAAGAGTATTAGGCAAAAACTAGGAAATGTGATTAAACTACAGATTTTTAGTTAATGATAATGTGTCAGTATTTGTCCATTAATTGTAACAAATATACTATTTGTTACTAATTTACTAATATAAAATGTTAATAGAGGAATCTGCATGTGGGGTATGTGGGAACTCTCTGTACTATCTTCTTAATTTTCCTGTAAATAAAGACTTTAAAATAATAATAAATGATAAAAATAGCATAATATAAAATAAAATTAGATTTCCAGTCCAGTTCTGGAATTCCAACATCCAAATAATGAGTTCCAGCAAGTGAAAACAAAATAAAACATGAAGGGGAAATAATTCAACAAATGTTTTCCAAATTAAAGAGCATCAGTTTCTAGATATAAAAGTCTGCACTGTGTGCAACTGTGTTTCCAGCTCAAAAGATGAAAGTAGACTCATACCAAGACACATCATTACGAATTTCAAAACACTGGGGACAAGGAAAGTTCTTATTATTTTCCATCAAAAATACCATGTCACATAAAAAATATTAAGAATTGCCATGACTTCCAATTTCTCCATAATAACATTGGAAACTACACGAACATCTTAAACATTCTCAGTGAAATAAATTTTAATCTAGATTTCTATACCAAGTCAAATCTTTAATTCTATGAGAATTAAATAAAGTCATTTTCGGACATGCAGAATCACAAAAAAATTGCTTCCTACGTAACATTTCTCTGGAAGCTACTGGGGAGGTAAAAGCAAAGGGTAATTATTCAAGATGAAGGAAGACATGGGCTTTAGGAACCAAGCGATTCAGCATAAGAGTAAAACAAAGGAGTCATCCAGGATAATGGTGAACGGACAATACAACACAATCGGTGTATTACAAGCAAAGGGAGAATTCAGTCCATACTGGGTTAAGTTAGAAGGTCCCAGAAGAGATTAATAAAAATACCTGACATATCTGAACATGTGAAGAGATTTAGGCAATTGGTGGACTTGGGATTGGAGGAATGATACACAGAAAATTAATATAATATTAAAAATTGTACTATTCCCCCTAGGCAAAAAAAAAAAAATCACCTCAGAAAGGGAAAATAATCATTCTCTATATATATATCTATATACGTAATATATATACAACATCATTCAACTCAGACTATTCTTTATATAAGCCTAATAATATAAGAATGAAATATTGATTTAACCATCATATATATAAATATATATGTTTATATGTCATATATTGCATATTGTGTTTGTTATATTATTATATAAGTCATGGAGAGAGAGAGAGAGAGAAAGACCGAGAGAATGAGTGATGGAGAGAGTTTGTGTGTATGGTAAAATCACAGGAATGAAAGAAGACAAAATTCACATTTTCCTAAAATGGAATGGAAAGTTCCTAAATAGTGTTAAATATTGAAAAATCAAGAATTTTATATAAGCAATATAGGCATGTTATTCAGAGATATGGAGATAACCATCAAAACTATATATTCATATAATTGGATAAAACTAAAAAGAAAAATAAATTTAGATTCAAAGTATTATAACATACATTTATTGAATTTCTTTGTGACAGGTTCTGTGTAAGTGCTTCAATACATACCTGATTTAATTTAAAGGTTTAGGAAGGATTTTTAGCACTTTATATATAAGGAAGGTAATAAGATTTATTTATCTGGAGTGTTGCAGACTACTGCCGTCTTAGAGAGAAGGAAAACTTGTATCCGTAACCCATAAAGATATGCGAATAATGGAGGGAGTCTTTCCCAAGTTTTTCAAGGCAATTTCAGTCTGTGTTTCTACTATTACAAGTGTGATTTTCTCCCGCCTCTTTGAAAATAAGTGGGAGCCAGAATCCAGGTGGATGTGTTACTGTGATATTTGTGAGGAGACTGATTTTTCTTCTTTTTTATAGGAATGAGAAAAAAATCAGTACCTTAGCATGCATTGCTCTTGATTTCTCCAAATAAAATAATTAATTTTACTGGGAAGTTTTGGTGAACAAATCTCTGAAAAAGTTACATTGAGTAAAATGCCATTTATGTTGCCTAGCCAAAGTAATGAAGCTAAACACACATCTGTGGTGTGCAGGAAATGGTGTGCCACTTTCCCCTTTTTCTCACCAATGTAACTAATGAAAGTGTGTTGTTTATAGCTCCCAACTCCTTTGTGATTGGCAATGTGAACTTCATTCTGACTGGCTGGACTCTTCTGAAGACACGCTTTTTTTTTGGTAAGGAAGATCGGCCCTGAGCTAACATCTGTGCCAATCTTCCTCTATTTTATGTGGGATGCCATGACAGTGTGGCTTGAAGAGTGGTTCTAGGTCAGCCCCTGGGATCTGAACCTGCAAACTCCAGCCCGCCAAAGCAGAGTGCGTGAACTTAACCACTATGAGCCCGGGCCAGCCCCCAAGAAACACGTTTTTTAATCCAGAGAAATTTGATCAATTCTTAACCTATAGCTAGCCACAAATGTTTAGTTCTAACTCTGAGCAAGTCTGGTTACAGTGAAACCAGAGATCACCAGCCCATTCTGAATTGGTTTTTTCCCATTGCTTCTTTCCTTTCACATTCCCCATTCTACCTTATTCCTTCTCTTTCCTAATCTGAAATGCCTCTGCTTTATCTATCACCAATACCAGTTACTGAGTTCTCAGGCCTCAATGATTTTCACCAATTTTAAAATGATTCAGATCTGCCAGCTATTAGATTATATTTACATTTGAAGTATTTCCTTTGGAACTACATTCCATAGAGACTTATTTCTTTTCAAAAGAAATAATCTCTTACTTTGTGGGAATATGAATTAAAGTTCATTTCTTTTAAAAATAATTTGTTTTCCAAGTAATCTAATGTGTCTATTATTTAGTAATAGAGAACTCTTCTAGAAAAAGTTAATAATAATTCTCCCTGAAACACTATCATCACCTATGTCCAATAATTTTTCAGGATAATAAATGGAAAAGCTCTGAGCCTAAGTAATGTTTGGCTCGAATAAAGTCAGCTTTCATCAAATGAGCAAAAAACTCAGCAGATTTTTTTTAAACAACTTATATTGTTTGGATTATAACTGAAATTTGATTTCAGAAAGGAAATTTCAGTACATTAAATTACTTCCCAATGACTAAAACAGGATTATAAACTCTCTTTACTGAAACTGTACTGCTTTCTATAATATAATTTTGACATACTTATGATCCATTAAAAATTTAAGCTATAACAAAAATTGGATACATTTATATTTTATTATTCATTTATTTTGAAAACTTATCTAGACTACCATTTCATATAATTTGGAAAACTTCCCCCAGGCATTTTTCAAAAATGGGTCACTAAAAGCAGGAAAATGAATCAATTTCCGGTTTAAAAAAATTAGAAGTCTCCTTGTACGCTTTTATTTTCCCACCTCAGTGTAAAGGCTTCTTGGGAAATGTTTTCACTCGAGTTTGTAAGTTAACATTCCTCCCAAAATGCAGCATTATTCATTACTGTTGAAAGTCATCTCAGTTCCATTATGCCACCTGGGTCTCCACGTGCGACTCAAAGTGTGAAAAGAATATTTCAGAAATTAGAAAATAGATGTTCTTGATTTCAAGATTTTATTCTAGAAGACTGTAAAATTACATCTGATTTAGTACCAAAAGGGGTGCTTTAGGTAATTTTTACTGTGCATGTATTTGTCTGAAGCTCTTCTGTAAGAATCATGTAAGATTCCGCACAACATCAACGTAGATGTGTGGATACTAAACAAATTTCATGATATGAGGTACAGATTTTAGAAGGCAGGAAATAAAGCTTCTTTCTCCCACTTCTCATTCTCCTTCATTCATGGTCTATTCAACATGTATTTGCACCATCGTCCTTTCTCAAGAAAAGCCTTACTTTTCGTGTGGGGCAAACCCATACAGAGCAGTTACGTAGCTTGTAGAATAAGTAGCTTCCCTTTGAATAAAATTAATTCTGATATATCCTCAGGGTTGATTTAAAATATTTGTTTTCAGATGCAACTTTAATATATACCAACAAAAATTGATAAACTTCACTAGTTCTTATATATCCTACATATTTTAATTTTAAAAAATGTTTATGCAAACAAAACTACAAAATCAATATACTCCCAAGTAAAAACATTAAAGTAGTAGATGCTGGTTTGTTACTGAACATCTATCACTTATGTTAGTTTTAATAAAAGAGAGTTTCATTTCATGTGTCTGATGTTTTATTTTCTGTCATCTTCGTTCTTTTGTGTTTTAGCCCAATAGACAAACACATATTAATTATTGTTAATCACAGATGCAATTATTGTTATTGTTTTAGAAATAAAACATTTAAGGGCTAATAAATTTAATACTGCATCCAAAATATAATAGTGAAAAATTTTTTAAGTATTATTGACAAGATAGGTTTATTGTATATTTATATTTATATTTGTTCTTATATTTAATTGGGGTATACAAAAAGAGTATCTGTTCAAGAAATCCACTCAAAATGTGAACACAGTGTTTACTATAAGCTTGCTGTTTTGTGTTTGGCATTTTGTGTGTATCATGTGATGGCTGAATCCTCCCACCGCTTTCTCCGCTCAAGTCACTGAAAAACTTTCAGTTTTACATGGTACCGTGACATCCTATGGCCTTTCTCTGCCACAAGCAAGGTGGTGACAGTAATGTTAACAGAGACACTGAAATCATATATCACCATTCTGTCATAAAGTCACTTTCAAACAGTTCAGAATATATGTATAATTGTTTTAGAATATCATTAAAGTAAAAACACAAAACATTAAAAATCCTACAGAAATCAAGATCCAGAATATACGCCCCAGGGGTACCTTAGGAGTCTAAGGTCCACATAGTTTTGGAAATCCTGATTGTTCCCTAGACATCTGTTTGTAGGAAAGCGAGTAGATGCAGGAAGCAGAAAGATGATGAGACTAGGCATGGGCAACAAACTGTTTCAGGAAAGATAGAAGTGTAAATGGACCAGAATAAGTTAAAATGAATTAGAAGTCAGAACACTGGAGGCAGCTAGGCATTCTCCCAGTTGATACTGGATTGTCCTTCATAGCATGTTGTTAATGCATTTAAAAATGAGATGATTTAATCATAACATTTCAAAGAGATGTAAATGTAGATAAATTCCTATTTGGGGCCTAAGTTGCTGCCAGAATTATGCCTTTTTTATGTGTCTGGAAAAGAATGCGATGGGAAGAGAAAAACATGCATCTTTCCTTTTCCAACTTTGTTTGCTTTATACAACTGGGAAGTGAGAAAAAAATGAAGAAAACATTGAAACTAAGGCAAGTGCAACTTCATAGCTTTGTTCGCAAAGTATGGAGCCCCACAAAGATGCACAAATTTTGCTTCCTTACCAACTTTGCATCATCCCTGCATCTGCTTTACAATAGTTGCCTGGAATTAGCTGAAGGAAATTTAACCTTACCTAACTTCTTCTTCTGAGACCTCAGTGTGCTCCATCGGTACAGGGCCAGAAAGAGAGACGAATAGTCTAGACTGTCAAAAAGAAAAATCATATGTATATAGACATTTTTGTTCTACATCTATGTGAGCATAGATGTAGAAGCACAAGACATGTTGTTATGGACATGTCAACTAAAAAGATGGAGTATAAAAGCAATATAGAGACACAAGGGTCCTAGGAAGGCTGTAAAGTGAGGATGGGACTGACAATCTATGATGTAGATGCCTTAGTGGGAAAGTGAAGAAAGAATGGCTCTGCTACCTATTTCTTTTTTTGGTGAGGAAGATTCACTCTGAGCTAACATCTGTTGCCAATTTT
Organism: Equus quagga; assembly: GCF_021613505.1. Classification (NCBI taxonomy): domain Eukaryota; kingdom Metazoa; phylum Chordata; class Mammalia; order Perissodactyla; family Equidae; genus Equus; species Equus quagga. Next base: position 59,024,530 of record NC_060282.1, read on the forward strand.
CCTCTATTTTTCTTGAGGAAGATTAGCCCTGAGCTAACATCTGTGTCAGTCTTCCTCTATTTTGTATGTGGGTCACCACCATGACATGGCTTGATGAGTGGTGTAGGTCTGTGCCCAGGATCTGAACCTGAGAACCTGGGCCTCTGAAGCAGAACGAGCCAGACTTAACCACCATGCCACAGGGCCAGCCCCTCTGCTATCTATTTCTAACTTCCACTAATACTATTTTTCTCTTGTTTCTTTTCTGAACAGCAAATGCTTCTCCAGTCATATAAAGAAACATTTTTCTATCTTTGTTGATACAAAAACATTTGTGTATATATAATGTGATTGCTTATGTAGAATATTTATCTAAACGTAGCTATATAGAGATACAGCATATACCTCCAAATTTAAGCTCTTGATTAAGATCACTTTAATTTGTAATCTAAGAGCACTGCTGTTCAGAAGCTGTCACGTTTTGCAAGAGGAATATTTTTCTTCCTGTATTTCATTTTTTCTATTCCCCTTTATTGCACCTTCTTTTGCTTTTTTCCCCATATTTGCCTGACATTGCCTAATAGTGCCTCTTATAAGCCTCCAATTTTAAACAGTCATTCTATTAGAAAATACTTCATTCTTTTGTAGGTTAAATTTAAATTAAATACAGCTGGGTTTTCTACAACTCAGGACATATCTATACCTGACTAAATTTAATATAACTGCATCTACCACAAACTGTCAACACTTTGGTCAATGTTAGACATGAGATGCATGTGTTTCTAGTCTTTGCACATATGATCTTCTGTTGCTAGCCTTTCAAAAGCCTCTAGGGACCAAGGATTGAGAAAGAAGATAACCGAAAAGAATCTTTATAAGAATATTTTTTAAAAAGAAAAACCTAAGAAAAGTGAATTGGTTTATTTTTCTAGAAAGTAGACACATTTGGCAAATGCAAGAGTTGAAACCACTAACGAGGACTTGACTATAAGATAGAGTTTAAATGTATTAAGAGAGATCTGGATTATCAGATTATCCTCCAAAATAGCTCACAGTAAAAGACAAAAAGGAACAATCTCCCAGAACATTCTCAAATGCGTTTTCATCCAGATTATGTAAGAATTCTAAGATTCTGTAGATTGCAAAAAAAAGGGATAACCAACCACAGACAACAATAGTTTTCAACCATCTAGAAATTAAAGATGGGCTGTATATTCTTAAAGGGAAGAACAGCCATGTTATCACAGAGAATCCAAGTGATTTATAGTGTTATATAATATTCATACTGTATGAGAGAATTTTAATTGAATCTTTAATAGCTTTTGGAACAGAGAGCTCAAACGGTACTAGTCAATATAAAATGCAGGATTTAGCAGAAGAGTCTAATTTTCATTAATGAATACTGAGCTATCAAGTATCTAAATGTGGCAGTGCTTAAGAAGGCAGACTGATCATATCCAACATCAGCTGTCTCACCTCGTGCACCAAATCCTATAAATAATATATATGTAGCATTGCTAAAAACTGAGATGAATACTCTTAGTGGTTGAAATGGGAGCATGAAAGAAACCTGTAAGAGACTGAAAAACAAAATGATTGGGTATTCTTCACGGTATGGCCTGGACACTTGAGCACATTCTAAGCTATAGGACTGTACTGACGCAGAAGGTTACGGCAAATTTGAGCATGAGCGCAATGGTAGAATCCATGGGCAGAGGACATCTAGAGACAGAAGCAGGGTGAGCAACTGGAACCAGAAATAGAGGTCCCTCTATACCGTCCCCTAACCCCAGGGCCAAGCAGTAGTGTATGGGGTATAACACATAACAATAACATACAACAATGTGGACACAACCTTACGAGGAGTTCCCAGCCCTTCCACAGGCTGACTGTCCAAATAGAGACTATCAAAGGCAAAAACCTCAAAGGCAAACTTGAATACAAAATGTAAAATCACCTAATATTTTAAAAGTGGCATTAATATGAAATATCAATGACAATAAATGTGAATAATAAGAAATTGAATGGTTTAAGCTCACTTGAATTGTACAGAGACACTTATTCTGGACTTATGTCCAGTTAACTGATGATTATAAGGGATGTACCTAAAACCAAATAAAATCGGAAAATTTAAAATAATGGCACAGAGAATTTGAGTTATTATGATGGAATAAATACCTCATTTATCTCTGATCTCTCCACAAAAATCTCTCAAAGAATAGAGAGAAGAATAAAATAGGCACAACATCAAGTGTGTCAAGAGGGTAGTGCTAACGAGAAGTAAGCCAATTGACATAGCATAACCCCCCAAAAAGCTCAGAAATTGGAGGCAAGAGAAACTGTGGAAGGCAGGACCGAAAACAAGAAGATTTATAGAAAATTGAATAAGGAGAAGTATAAGAAGTCTAGCAACATAAAAATTTTTCAGAACTGATTAAAATTATTAATCCACACTTTTAAGAAACTCAGTGAAACCCAAACAAGACAGCTAAATGCAGCTATCCCTTTCAGAGAAATTTTATTCCATCCTTTACCTCCTAAAGTAAAGCTGCAGCTTCCATAGGGCCCTTAATTCACAGAGTATCCCCTAAATGCCTACCTGATGCATTGGTGATTAGGCTAGGCTGAAATCCAACGGGGTCCAGTGGATTTCAACACCCTCTTGGAATTGAGGTTCACAGGACCAGCACAATAAAACTCTGCTACTCTAGTTACTGTTAGTGTTGTGAGTAAAAGCTCTTATATCTCTGAGTCAGGAATCTTGTGTCTTCAACCAACATCCATGAAACTATGACAGCCTAACTTGTTAGCTTGAAAAAGGACAAAATCTCAGATCCTTCACAGTTCTTGACAATCATTATCAAACAACATAGACTTGAAGTCAAGAAACATTACTAGAAATGATAATACAAAGAGACATTTTATAAATGAGTCATCCTAACCCACACATCTATGGACAGCTAATTTTCGACAAAAGAGCCAAGAGTATACAAAGGAGAAAGGAAAGTCAATCAATAAATGGTGTTGAGAATAGAACTACCATATGATCCAGCTATTCCACTTCTTGGTATTTATCTAAAAAACACGAAAACACTAACTCAAAAAGATATATCCACCCCTATATTCGTTTCAGCGTTATTCATGATAGCAACTTAAGTGTCCATCAATAGATGAATAAAGAAGATGTGGTGTATATATGGAATACTACTCAGCTGTAAAAAAGACAAAATCATGCTATTTGTGACAACATGGATGGACCTTGAGGGTATTATGCTAAGCGAAATAAGTCAGACAGAGCAAGACAATACCATATCAATTCACTCATATGTGGAAGATAAACAAGCAAACACATAGATAATAGGTATGGAGAACAGATTCATGGTTATCAGAGGGGAAGGAAGTGGGGGAAGGTGAAAGAGATAATGGGGCACATGTGTGTGGTGATGGATGGCAACTAGGCTTTTGGTGGTGAACAAAGAAGTTCTACACAGAAATCAAAACATAATGATGTAGACCTGAAATTTATATAATGTTATAAACCAATGTGACCTCAATAAAAAAAAATGAGTCATCCTAACAGGAAGACATCACAATCTTAAATCTGTAGACACAGCAAAAAAAAACGCATTTGACAAACTTGACCTAATTAACCTAGATAGAATCCTGTATCTAATAGTAACATAATTCACATTTTCCCCAGCACACAAGAAACACTTATCAAAGTACACCAGAAGCTGGGACAAAAAGAAAGTCTCAACAAATTTGAAAAGACTAATTTAGATTATGGCTTTTGATCATATTGTAATTAAGCTAGAAATCAATAACAGGATGAGTAGAAAAACTCCACATATCTGGAAATTAAAGGTTTATTTCTAAATGAACCACAGGTCAAAAAAGAAGTCAGATTGGAAATTGACTAACTGAATATTATTGGAATAATAATTATTGTATATTGAACAATGATAAAGATACCATATATCAAAATTTGTGGAATGCAGCTAAAGCAATATTTTCAAGACATTTTGGCCTTAAATATTTATATATTAAAGAAAAAGAGAAGCTGAAAAGCAATACCTCCAACATCAATGTTAACATGCTAGAAAAATAACAAATCAAATATAAGGAACTAGAAAGAAAGAAATAATAAATATGATAACATAAATTTATGGTATGGATAAAGTAAAGACGATTAATAGACAGTAAAGAGAGTAAACAAAGCCAAAAATTGTTTTCTGTAAAATGACTAACAAAGTTGACACAACCCTCAGCAAGCCTGATCTATAAAAAACAGAGAAAACATAAGTTATCAATACCACAAATGAAAAGTAGACATTAGATATAGATTCCCCAGGCTTAGGGAACAAAAAGAGAATATTATGAACACCAATAAAGTTGAAAACTTGTATGAATTAGATGTCTCCACTAAAATAATAACAAGATGATACATGAAATAGAAAATCCAAATAATCCTATGCATACTAAAAAAATAAAACCTGTTATTAAAATCCTTGTCAATAAAAAAATACATTCAAGACTACTTAGCTTCATTAGTAGATTTATTCCAGGCATTTAAGGAAGAAATGACATGCCTTAAACTCTTCTAGTGAATAGCAAAACAGGAACACTTCAGAACTCTCTTCATGAGAAAAACAAAACTTGGTTCCAGAACCTAACCAGAACATTCCAATAAAGAAACATTACAGACCAATTTGTTAACTAACACAGAGGCAAAAACTTTTAACCAGGTATAAGGAAAAAAAACCCAGTGATGTATACAAAGCCCAATATGTTTGAGCTAATTAATGTTTATTTTAGGAAAGCAAGTATGATCCAGTGTTAGAAAACAATGTAATTTACTACAGTAAAAAGAGAGAAATTGCGGGGCTGGCCCCATGGCCGAGTGGTTAAGTTCACACGCTCCGCTGCAGGCGGCCCAGTGTTTCTTTGGTTCAAATCCTTGGTGCGGACATGGCACTGCTCATCAAACCATGCTGAGGCAGCATCCCACATGCCACAATTAGAAGGACCCACAATGAAGAATATACAACTATGTACCGGGGGGCTTTTGGGAGAAAAAGGAAAAGATTAAAAAATCTTTAAAAAAAAAAATTCTGTCTAGGGCAAATAAGTGATAATACACCATCTAATGGAATATTTAAAAAAAAAAAGAGAGAGAAATTGCATATGAACTTCAATAGGTGTATAAAAAGCATTTCATAAAACTTAACATCCATTCTTGATAAAATGTCTTAGGAAGGCAGGAATAAAAGAGAATGTTCTTAATATTGATAAATAATACCTTTAAAAATATATCGCAAGTCTCACATTCAGTAGTGAAATATTGAAAGCTTCTTGCCTCAAAGGAGACAAGTACGCTTACTCTCACAACTTCTGTGCAGTGTTCAGTGTTCAGTGTTGTACCGGAGGCACTAGCGAGTAACATAAGAAACAGATAAAAGGTATAAGGCTCGTAAAGGAAGACTTAAAATGTCGTTATTGACAGAAGTCACGTTTACTTACCTAGGAAATTCAAAAGAACGTATTTTAGAATTGATAAGTAACATGTCATATAATAAATGCATAATAATAATGCATAGCTGGACACAAGATCAATCTTCAAATATCAACTGCATTTCTGTATACCAGGCACCAAAAGAAAAATATACCATTTACAATGGCACCCAGAAACCTAAAATATCGTGGAAAAATCTAACAAAAGGCATGTACATCTTTATATTAAAAATAAAAAACATTCAAAGAAAATTTAAAGGACCTAATAAATGGAGAGATATTTCATATTTGTGGATTGAAAAACTCAATACAGTAAAGACATCAATTTAACCCAGATTAAACTATAGATTTAAAGCATTTCTAGTCAGTATTTCAGCAATATTTTTGATTGACCAGCGGGTTTTAAAATTTATATGAAAATGCAAAAGCCTAGAAAGGCCAAGGCATTTTTGAGGAAGTAGAACGAAGCTGGTAGACTGACAATACCTGATACCAACACCTATTCTGAAGTTATACTAATTAAGACAATGTGATATTAACCCAAAAATAGACAAAGGAATCACTGAAACAGAATAAAGTCTAGAAACGACTCCCATTTATTCATTCACTGGTTTCTTTTACAACAAAGATGACACAACAATGTAATAAGAGACAGTATGGTCTTATCCATACTTGGTGCCAGATGAATTGGATATTCATTCGGGAAAAAATGACTCCTGACCCCCTACCGCACCTTGTGTAAGAAAATCAGTACAAATGGATTGAAGATCTAAATGTGAAAGGTAAAACAATAAAGTCTTCAGAGGAAAATACAGGAGAAAATATGATCTTGGAATAGGCAAAATGCTCTTAAACAGAACTCAAAAAACAGTAACAATAAAGAAAAAAATGTGTAATTGGATTCTATTAAAATTAAGAACTTCAGTTCATCAAAGACATTATTAAGAGTGCAAAAGCAACTACAGAACCTAGACAAAATATATCCAATGAAGGATTCATTAAGAAAATACAAAAAGAAATTCGAAGTTACTCAGAAGAAGATAGACAAAACAATTTTAAAAATGGCAAAAGACTTGAACAGATATTTCACAAAATAGACTATCAACATGGCAATAAAAATATGAAAAAAGCGCTCAACTTTATTAGACATCAAATGAATGCAAATTAAAACCACAATGAGATACCACTACACAACGACCAGATGGAAAATGCCAATTGTCATCCAGGATGTGAAATAAACAGAAACTTCCTACATTGCTAATGACAGTGTAAATTGGCACAAGCATTCTGGAAAACTAACAATGTTTACTAAAGCCAAACATATGCATTTTCTATGAACCAGCAGTTTTACTTCTAGATGCGTACCCAAGATAAATGCACACAAATGTTCACCAAAATTCATTGAGTAAGATATTCAACATAGCACTCTTTATGAAGACTAAAAATACACTACCTAAATACCCATCAATGGTAGAAACGATATTGTCATATAGTATTACAGAAAATTATACAGCAAAGATATGGATTGAAATCTCTTGAACTGCATGCAAAAATATGGATAAAAATCATATATATAATCCTGAGTAAAAGAAGTCAGATATATGAGAGTATATTCAATATGCTTCCATTTATGCAAATTATAAAAACAGGCAAAGCTAATCTATGCTGTAAGATGCCAGGGTAGTGACCATTCATCAGAGATGGGATATTGACTAGAAGGAAGCTAGTATGGCTTCTGAAGTGATGATAATATTCACTATCTTAATCCAGGAGTTGGTTACATTGGTAAATTTAGTTTCTGAGAATTTGTCAAGCTGTATACTTACGGTATGTTTATTTTTCTTTATGTCTATTTTACATCAATAAATTTTTTAATTAATAGTTTTTCAGAATAGCAGTTATATAAAAGCAAAATAACAAACTGTTAAGTTCCTAGAAAAAATGTTTATCAGGAAGTATACTAGATCTTTTCGGAGAAAAAAATTTACTTGGTAACATAAAAGAAAACTAAAATAAATGGAGAGCTGTAACGTGGTAATGTTTAGGAATACTGAATACTGTAAAAATGCCCATTTCCTTTTATTTGTCTACAATTTCAATTTATTCCAACCCAATGCACAAAAAAATGTTTCCTATGGCCATTGACAAGTTGATTTTTAGTTTTTATGGAATCAGAATAGCCAAGACAATTTTAACAAAAAAGAACAAGAGATTTTATTCCATCAAGCAGCAGGATAAATATTTAAAACCCTACAATTTTGACTCCAGAATCCTGCACACACAAGAATTTAGTGTTCCTCTCACGCCAGTGAGGGAAAGATACACTTTCCATTAAATTGTGTTGAGAAAATTAAAATAAAATGAAGATAGATCCTTACTGATACCATACAAATACAAATTCTAAATGTCAGAATGTAAGAAATATAACTATACAGTATTAAAGGGAAAATAGAGCATATGCTTATGATCATAGAGTAAAAAGTTAAAAAGCCATAAAGACTTTTGGACCTTGAGGGCATTAAGCTAAGTGAAATAAGTCAGACAGAGAAAGACAAATACTAGATGATCTCACTTATAAGTGGAATCTAAGAAAAAATGTCTAAATCAAAGATACAGAGAACAGATTGGTGGTTGCCAGAGGTGGGGGTGGGGGATGGCAAAATGGGTGAAGTGGTCAAAAGGTACTAACTTCAAGTTAAAGATAAATAATTCCTGGGGATGTCATATACAGCATGTGGCTGTGGTTAACAATACTGTATTGTATACTTGAAATTTGCTAAGAGAGTAGATCTTAAAAGTTATCATCACAACAAGAGAAAATATTTGTAACCATGGGTAGTGATGGATGTTAACTAGACTTATTGTGGCAATCATTTCACAGTATATACACATGTCGAATCACTATGTCATACACCTAAAACTAATACAATGCTATACGTCAATTATATCTCAATTAAAAAAATTAAAAGTGAAAAAGTCATGAAAGAATAAATTGATAAATTAAAAAACACAAATAATGTGTAATAGTATTTATCACTTAGATTTATTAGAATAGGTATTCAAAATGCATAAGAAAATTCTACAAATAAGTTAAACAAAAATGTTTATTGACTTACAAAGCATACGCACAGACAATTCATAGAAAATAAAAGGCAAAAGACCAACAAAACCATGAAAACAGGATAGACCAATAATCAATAGGGATATTTAAACTAAAACAAGAAGTCTGATACTGTCTTTTCATCTTTTAGATTAGCAGAAATTACAGGTTCATCAGCATTGGTGAGATTGTCAGCAGTCTCATACACTGCTCTAAAAGTAGACTGTAAATTGCTATGAGTATAAATTGGTACAGATATTTTGAAGGGAATATAGCTTACCTAATGATGCCACTTCTCAGTACAATATTTACCTTAAAGTAATACTTTGATAGGTAAAAATAGACTTGCACAAGAATGTTCATTATGGAATTGCTAATGCTAAAAGCAGAAGTGGAGGGGAGACAGAAAGAGAGAAATTCTTAATTGAGTAATAGCTAAATATACTGTAGTTAAATATACTGTGGTATATGTATCAAGTTATTCTGTAGTCGTTATGGTAAATCTATAGGTACTAGCTTTCTTGTGATAGCTCTCTATGTACTTATACTTAGAAATAGATCCATATGTACTAACATGATTAGAGCTTCAAGATCAAGTGTAAAAAAGTAAGTTAAAGAAAATATTATTTCATTTAATGTAAAAATGCAGGTTAAATAAAAGTAAGAATAAAAATACGCAATAAAATCTTTCCCTTCGTATGCAAATATTTTATGTAACTTCACAGAAGAAATGTCGGGATGAATAGACACAAAAAAATTGGTGACAGTGATTATCGTGGAGTTAGGAGGGGATCAGCGTTTGACAGGGTCATCAAAGGAAAGTATAGTGAACATCTTTTATTTTTACCCCCCAGTATCTACTCCCCCTCCCTAAGGTGCACTGATTTTCTATTTGGAGAAACCTCCTGTGTCAACCAATATGCTTGGGTGGAAATGAACACTTCTCGTCTGAGACTGAAACATGTAAACAAGGCCCAAAGCAATCAGTGTTTTCCAGTTCCATGCAAACTGTGATTGGCTCAGTACTATAAATCAAAACAAATGAAACTCAATTCTGCAAACTTTTTAAATGCTATGATAAAATATGAAATTGGAAGGAGGAAAGCTGAAGCCATTGCAGCCATCTTGCAACCTTAGAGGGAGGGCCTGATTCAAGCCAGCTTTGTGGTGATAGAGCCAAAATGTCTACAAAGAGAGAATTGGGGTCCTGCCACCATTGGAACTCTGGGAAAGCCAATGGCTTCCATTCTATATATCAAAAAATCCCATGGGTGTTTATGCCAGTTGGGTTAACTTTTCAGTTATTTGCTGCCAAACATTTTCTTCAATAGCGATCCCTTGGGCTTATCTTTTTCATTATAATCTTTACTATTAAAATATATTTGTATACTCTATAGTTAAAATAACTTTAAGAAAAACAAATAAAGAAAATATGATTAGACTAAAGGATTTCTACGGTCCATTCATTTTTATCAGTGTAAGATTTGTATTTGAGGTTTTATTAAAGTATTGGAGGTAGAGTCACAAGAAAATATTTTGAAAAATCGAACAGATTTTATCTTGGCAGATAGACTACAAGGAAGTAATCACCTCAAATCCTTTTTAGAATTATGTGGATATAAATAATACATACACGTAATTAGAAAGTAAAAATTATAGGTGGAATCACACTTAATCCTTAGACTAAACAGCAGAAATATTGCTGTAATTTTCCAAACCCGTTCTCCTCTAACTATTGCTAACAGAAAACGGGAGTCCTTCTTTTAAAATCTGGCTCTTTAAAATGACAACATGAGCAGCATGAAATTCATAAGTAAAAGGACAAACCCACATCTTGTAACTGTTGTACTTGCCTGAAAGGAGAACTGCATCTTTGAATAGGACCTTCAGGATAAAGGCTCTTTTGTAATCTTCCTTTTCTCCTGAGCTTTACATTCTGGTCTCTTTTCTTCAGTTCTTCCAGGAATACAAGCACAAGAGGACCCATTCACTTCCTCTCTGTGCGTCTTTCTTACAGCCAGCTGTGTTTTTTCCCTAGAATGTTGTAGTATTCAACTGGGCATTTTCTGCTTCATTTTTCCCTTTTGCTATTCATTTTACCCATTTCTAATAAGACCATGGAGAACACAGTTTTCTCAATATAGAAAAATGAAAGTTTGGGTTTTCTTTGATGGCCTTTATGCCCGAATGTTAACATAGACGAATGGTACCTCTCTGTGACAGCATGGGATTCATCAATCCAGCTCAGCCACAGAGGTGCCAATCGTAGGATGAAGACGACACTTGTTTATTGCAAAGTGGGCTTAGTCCACAATCTCTTCACATGTGTGCTAATAAGCCAAAGAACAATTGCTGATGTAATAATTTTCAGTCTCTACATACCGATCTGACTTAACAAGTTACACAAAAATTTGTAGTTTATATCCTCTTTGTGTATTATTTCTATGGCTACTCAGTCCCTCAATTATTTTGTAAAATGATACTACTGTTTACAACGCTGGATTTGTAAAATCAAAACAAATGGGTGATCAGTCTGCCACAGCCTGGCAAGCCAGATTGTTAATTGTAAATTAATCTCAAGGAAATACCTGGTTTGGGGCATAGCGTGAACTCACTTAGTAAAGGAGTAATTTTGCAACCCAAGACCTTCTCGGAAAGCTATGTCATTAGTAAGTTGAATAGTATGTTTAAAAAGACAAAACAAGTTAAAATGACATGTGCTCACATTTTTCTTGGATTTCAGGGGCATCCCACTCTTGGTCAGTGCCAGGCTCCTCTGTGTCTTCATTTTATTTTTTTTAACTTCAATTTCCTATTCTTACTCTTATTTCCATTCTCCGCCTTACTTTAATTGCTTTAACTCATGTCCTTAAAATGTATGCCTCCCTCAAAATATAAACTTCTTTTTTATGTGGTTTTTTTAAATTTTAAATTGATATATTGCTTTGATCTTGTTCTGATGCTGGCTCTTCACTCCACATTGATCTACTCTTCTGACTGTCTGCTGACTACTTCTTACCGCAGCATAGTACGCTCCCTTAGTAATGAGTCCAACAAAGGCTTCTTTGCTACTGAAAACCATGCTGCAGTGAACATTCTCACACATATTCCTTTGTAACACCTGTGTGAGAGAGTTATTTAGTTCAATGAATATGCATTAAGCATCTAATAAGTGTCATACACTGTTCTAGGCATGAAGAATATGTCAGTCAACAAAAGAAAATCCTTGGCCTCAGGGAGTTCATGTTCTAGTGGTTTTTCTGTAAATAATATATCCAGGAAAGAGACCGCTGGTGATTTCCTAGTATACACGTTCTTAATTTCATTGTTAGAATTCCCTCTGAAATAGTTTCACAAAGTTAAAAATATGAATACTGTATGTATACCCTTGCTCTTCTGCCCCAAATCTGGTTGACACAGGGAATCCCACAACTAATATTTGACAACCTGATAGAAATAAAATGGCATATCGTTTCTCTGGTTTCTAGAAAGTTTAGTATTTCGACACAGATGTCTAAGTCATGTGGCTTTACCACTTGTGTGAACTGCCTATTCGTATTTCCAATTTTTCTGCTTTCTTTTTTTATTTTTAAGCATTTAAAAGATTTTTTTTTTCTGAAAATAAGGAAGATGGGGAGAAAAGCTGGAGAAAACACACCAGACCCAAAATAAGAAGGCAGGAAACAAATAATACATAGATAATAGTGCTCAATGAAATAGAGGAAAACAACCACCGTAAAAACTCTATGCATATGACATTAAATAAAAAGATTCTTTGGAAAAAAGTACATCAAGTAGACAAAACTTTGGTGGGATGTGACCTATATAACAGAAAGAAGATACACATTAAAAAAAATTCAGAATAAGGAAAGAAAATCAACTAGAGATACAATAGTGATTATAAAAATTGTAAACTATACATCAAAAAATTTGGAAAACTAGATGAAATGTTAAAATTTGGGGAAGAATATAATATGTCAAGTTATTACAAAAACAGATAAAACTTTTAATATACAAATTTCTATTAAATAAAAATTAAAATGAGGATTTAGAGCAAAAAACAAAGAAAAACAAGCCCATATGTCTTGAGAGGTAACTTCTAACAGGTTGTTAATGAAGAGATTTACAAGTTGTTATAGAAAATATATACTTTTTTTTCTGAGGAATATTGGCCCTGAGCTAACACCTGTGCCAATCTTCCTCTCTTTTGTTTGTGGGATGCTGCCACAGCATGGCTTGATGAAGAGTGTATAGATCCATGCCCAGGATCCAAACCTGCGAACCCCAGGCTACTGAAGCAGAGCACTCGACTTAACGACTACGCCACCACGCCAGCCCCTAGATGATATTTTTAAAAAGGAAAATTGGATATCACATTTAATGAGGCTAGCCAAATCATTTATTTCAAAATCAACAGGGATAGTATATTAAAAGAATATACAAGTTAAAAAAAACTCACCAATCCCATTTTTGTCCATGAGGAATTAACTGCTGTGAGAATTACTCTCCCTACGAAACCAAAAAAAAAAAAAAAACAGCTAAACTATATGAAAACAGAAAAGGTCTGCAATCTCCAAGGAAAGGGAAAAATGAGGTAAGTGCTATCACTGAACTCCCAGATGTAGTTTCCAGCATGCGGCATAGAGAATTGAAACCAAAACAGAGCTCAGTAGTCTCCCTGTGTTGAGCAGACATTGACTAGAATTCAGGAAACCAAGAAGCCTAGAACTGTGGGAACACGTACTTGAGAGGAGAGGTCTACACAGAGAAATAGTTCTACAAGTCTGCAGAGGAATCTCTTTGAGATGTCAGCTGAGTACTACTCTGTGTATACAAGAGATCATGATAAAACCACCAGAAAGCAGTAAACTGAACAATCTCCTGGGCTTTACATAAGGTTGTGAGTAGTCTGTGCTGCCACCAGCCACAGTGAAGAGACCTCATAAGAATGGGGCATTAGACAGAGTTCTCATGAATTGAGTCGTGCTTTCATAGTGAAACCAACTGAACACCAGGGAAAAATAGGTTGCTTTCAACTAAGACTAACAAAACATAATAGAAATCCTTGAAAAACTCAAACAGATCCCAGGTAACTTAACTGCATGCCAGAAAAGGCCAAATGTTCTTCAAAGGAACACAAAAATATCCAGCATGAATGAGAGAATCTAGATTACAATAAAAAATTACCAGGCAAGCAAAGAAGCAGAATAGCATGATCCATGTTATTAATATGATCCATATTATTATAACATGATCTAAGACTGAGATTAAATTCAGTCAATAAAGCAAAGTCAGAAAGAAGAGAGGTAATGGGATTAGCAGAAAAGGATGTTGATACTGTTATTATAAATTTGCTTCCTAGGATCAAGAAGGTAAAGGAAAATATGAACAGGATAAGGAGAGGAAAAGAAAATATGACAAAGACAAAAATGTAACTTCTAAACTTGAAAAATAAAAAATATAAAATTAGCAACTGCAGCAGATTAGACACTACAAAAGGAAAGATAAGTGAACTAAAAGACAAAGCAATAAAATCTATACAAATGAAGCAAATAAAATGGAAATCATCAGTGACCTGTGAAACAACATCAAGCAGTCAAACATAGCATAAGTGGAGATTTAGAATGAAGAGTAGGAGTAACAGGAAAAAAATTTAAGAAATAGTGACCGAAATTTTTCCAAATTTGATGAAAACTATAAATCCACAGATTCAAGAAGCTCCGCAAGGCCAAAACAGAATAAATATGAATAAAACCATACAAATCAGAGCTCAAATTATGCTAAAGAAAAAACTTAAAAGTAGCCAAACAAGAATGTATTTTATACACAGAAACAAAGATAAGCACAACAGACTTCTCATCAGAAATGATGCAAGCTAAAAACACAGCGCAACTTTAAAGTGCTGAAAACAAGAACAAACATTGTCAGTATAGAATTCTATGTCCAAGAAAGTCACATTTCAACAATAAAAGTGAACTTTCTTCCTGCTTCTAATTTGGAGTTGAACTGGGAGTAGGTATGTGTGCCTCAGGCCCAGGGCATGATGTAGGAGATGCTGGTAGCAAACCATTGCCATGTTTTGCCTTGTGCCCAATGGAGGTGGACACAATGCCAGCAGTGCAAGGCATGGCGTGGAAGGGTGGAGCTCAGATTTCCAAAGACCCTCTGCTCCATAAGCCCTGTCAGGTGCACTGTGGAATGAGGGACCCACACACGCATTTAGGCCAAAGGACAGAGACGAATGTAACCCCTATGGGCCAGGGGCTGTCTTGGGGGAGGGAAAGAAGAGTAAGCCAGGAGGGAAATTAAGGCCAGAGAGAGTCAGATGGCAAGATTGCCACTACCTGCAGCTTCAGGAGCTAGATGGGGCTGGTCCACAGGTCAAGCTGTGTTGACCCCTTTTAGGTGGAAGAAGGAATATTTATTCCTGAAAGTGTGAGAGGCACTTTCATGTGGCCTTTCTTTCTGGGCATTTATGTCCAAAATTATGATTCACAGGAGAATTTAAACCTTCCCTCAGAAGTGTACATCACTAAAGGAAAAACAAACAACCAATGCTCATCTGAAATTGTGATTGGCTCACTGATAATCACAGAACAAAGTTACAGATGCCTACTCAAGTAGGTGTTTCCCTAAGACCACTATAAAGATGTTTGACATAAAGGCTTGGGCTGAGTATGTTGGAGAATGGACAGCAAAGGACCCTTATGGTTTCCTTACAATAATGCATTTGGCCCTTACGCCACTGTTCCTAGGAAGTACCATACTCTCCAAGAAATTAGCCAAGATAATTGAAGCAAGGGAAAAGGATGAAAAAAGAAAGAAAAACACCAAGAAAAACTCACAGGGGCAAGCCCAATGGTGTAGGGGTTAAATTCACACACTCTGCTTTGGCAGCCCAAGGTTTGCAGGTTCGGATCCCAGGCACAGACATACACCTCTCGTCAAGCCATGCTGTGGTGGCATCCCACATACAAAAATGGAAGAATATTGGAAACAGATGTTAGCACAGGGACAAACTTCCTCACCAAAAAAAAAAAGAAGAAGAATTAAAAAGAAAAAAATCGCAAAAGCCAAACAACTAAGAAAGGACTGAAGGAAAAAACAACCTCTTCATCTAGAGGAAACCTTGGAAAAATGCACTGTGGTTTTTCTTGTATTTTTATGACACTACTATTCAGTAAACAAAAGTGTAACCTTATGGAAGAAGCATGTTAGTAACTTTGAGTCTTGGGTGTAAAAGTTTGCTGGTGTCTGTTGACAGTCATTTAAATTAGCATTTACTATTCTACAAACTCTTTTTACTAGTTAGTCATTTGCCATTTGGGAGCCTATGTACAGAAATGAAAACATACTATGGAGAAAAATGAAGTTAGACTATGAATTCTATTCAAAAAATGGCTTAAACTGAGATCTTGTTCTGGAAAAAGAAAATTAGGAAGACAAAAGTCAGAATTGTCCTCTCTGAGGTAAAAAGTGTTTCAGCTTAAAATGATACAGAATATTAATTACATCTTGTATCATTATTATTTATTTCTTGGAATAGAATTATTCCTGGCTTTTAAAAAATAATATTAATCAATGAATACTTCTATTTTTTGCATTGTTTTTCTGATTTTTAACCTTTGAGATATTGGTAACATAATTACCTGACATTCTGCATTTTTTCTTCAGGGAAAGATTTGCCCTGAGCTAACATCTGTTGCCCATCTTCCTCTTTTCCTTTTTTCTCCCCAAAGCCCCAGTGCATGGTAGTATATCCCAGTTGTAAGTTGTTCTAGTTCTTCTGTGTGAGCTGCCATCAGAGCATGGCAAGTGACAGACGGGTGGTGTGGTGTGATTCATATGATTTTATAGAGAGTTCTGGATATAGCAAATTTTGTACTTACAGAACTTTTATTTTCTTTCTTTGTTTTTTTTTTGAGAAAGATTAGCTCTGAGCTAACTACTGTCAATCCTCCTCTTTTTGCTGAGGAAGCCTGGCCCTGAGCTGACATCCATGCCCGTCTTCCTCATCTTTATATGTGGGACTCCTACTGCAGCATGGCTTTTGCCAAGCGGTGCCATGTCTGCACTCGGGATCCGAACCAGTGAACCCCGGGCTGCTGAGAAGCAGAACGTGTGAACTTAGCCACTGCACCACTGGGCCAGCCCCAAAACTTTTATTTTCTTAGAGAAGACTTGTTGAGAAGAATAAAGCTATGATTTGAAGGTGACAGGAACAATTGCCAAACATCGTAGTAGCTTGGAATCAGTTAATTCTTGTTTATACTAAGTGAAATAGTTAAAATATCTTATCAGATGACTTGCTGATTACACAGATACCACTTTTGCCTTTTTTCTTTGTTTTACCCCGTGTGTTAGCGATGTCATATATTTGTTGCTCAAACAGTTTTAAAGTGAAAATTAAAACTTCAAGTCTCTTTTAAGGAATTCTTAAAAGTAACAATTAAGTCATACATCATAAGTGGTAAAGAAAGCCTTAAAGTTTGGAAAACTTTTGTTAGGCATCACAACAGTTGGAGTGAAAATAAATAAATTGTGTCAAAATAAGAATGTGTTAGAATTAAAAAGCTAAAGAATATTTCTCGCTCATGTTAAGTAGCATAACTAGAAGTTTTTACTATTAAACATGGCTTTTGAAAATGCATGGTCCAATAATTTTATTCACTGCCTCCTCTCTTTAATAGCTTATTAAGGTTTCACTCACCTCTAAGATAAGTTAAAAGTTATAAAAATTGTCCAATAGCAATAATTTAAAAAATGAAACTAGAGGCTGGCCCAATGGCCTAATGGTTAAGTATGGTGCCTCTACATCGGTGGCCCAAGTTCAGTTGCTGGGCACGGACCTACACCACTTATCAGCAGTCATGCTGTGGCAGAGACCCACATACAAAATAGAGGAAGATTAGCACAAATGTTAGTTCAGGGCAAATCTTCCTCAAGCAAAAAGAGGAAGATTGGCAATAGATGTTAGCTCAGGAGAAATCTTCATCAGGGAAAAAAATGAAACTAGATTTTTAAATTAATTTGATACTTTTTAAAAATATGAAAGTGACCTAAAAATTTGTTGAGAGAAACTAAAGATAAGAGGCACCATTGCCAGCAGACCTACACTACAAGAATGTTAAAGTAAACTTTTTAGGCTGAAGGATAAATGATACCAGGCGAAAATTTAGATGCATACAAAGAAATGAATAGCAATAGACATGGTAATATGTGAGAAAGTATAAAAGACATTTTTTCTCATTTAACTTGAAAAATAGTTGACAGTCTAAAGCACAAAGAATAACAATGTACTGTGAGATTTATACGATGTGAAATTAAAATATATGACAATAGCAGCAAAACAGATGGGATGGGGATATAGAAGTATACAGTTTGAAGGTTCTTACTCTGTTACATAAAGTGGCACATTATTATTTGAAGAGAAATTGTAATAAAGTAAAAGAGTATATTATAAACCCCTAGCGACCTCTAAAAAGTAAAAAAATAAACAAAGAAGTATAGCTCATAAGCCAGTGATTTAGATAAAAGGAAATCCTAAAAAATATTCAATTAATCCAAAGAAGGCAGGAATTTTTTTAAAGAAACTAGGATCGGATGTAACAAATAGCAAGATGTTAGATGTAAACCCAACCGTATTGATAATTACAATAACATAAAAGGCCTAAATACTCCAAATTTCTTGTTTACCAGAAACTGGCATTAAATATAAAAGCACAGATAGGTGACAAGTAAAATGATGAAAAAATTTATACCATATAATTGCTAAATCAAAAACTAAAAAGCTGGCATGATTATACTAATATCAAGCAAAGTAGATTTCAGAATAAGAGGTATTTCCAAAGATAAAGAGGGCTAGCGAATAATTATAAAGAGGCCAGTTAATTAATACATGACATACTAAATATGTATACACTTGATTACAAAACTTTAAAATACATAAAACATTGATACTACCTCAGAAATGAAAGAAGAAATAAACTCATTTATATTTGGAGATTTCTAAACTCATCTCTTGGTAATTGATAGAACAGCAAAAATAATCAATAATTATAGAAAATTGGAACAATGCTATCAGCTAAGTTTACTTATTTGATATTGATGGAATAGTCTACTCAACAACAGGAGAATATCTTTTCAAGGGCACATAAAACATTCACAAAGGTAGAAAACGTTGGGGGCCATAAAACAAGTCTCAATAAGTTTGAGGATTAAAATGATACAGTTTATGCTCTCTAACAACCATGAGATTGACCAAGAATTCATTAGCAAAATATATCTGAAAAACCTATAAATATTTGGAAATTAAACATTACACTTTAAACACAAAAATCCATGGGTCAAAGAAAAAAATCACAAAGTAAATTATAAAATATTTTGCACTGAATAAGAAAGGAAATAGAAAAAGTCAAAATTTGTGGGAAATAGTTTAATCAGTGCTTTGAGGAAAATTTATAGAATTTAAAGCACGTATTCAAAAAGAAGAATTATCTAAAATCAGTGATCTAAGCTGTGATCATAAATTTCAATGATTATAAAGAAAATCATTGAAAGAAAAGCTGATGCTTTTAGAAAATCAATAAAACTGATCAAAACTCTGCCACATCGATGAAGAAAAAAAGAGGGAAGACTCAAAATTGAACTATCAAGAATGAAAGAGAAGTATCACCATCCATCCTATAAATATTAAAATGACAAGAAAATAACATGAGCAACTTTATGCCAGTAAAACTAGCAACAGATAGGGACCAGCCCCACGGCATAGTGGTCAAGTGCAGTGCACTTTGCTTTGGCGGCCCAGGTTTGAGGATTCAAATCCTGGGCACAGACCTATACCACTCATCAGCCATGCTGAGATGACAATCCACATTCAAAATAGAGGAAAATTGGCACAGATGTTAGTTCAGGGTTAATCTTCCTCAAGCAAAAAAAAGTATATATATAAGAGGAGGATTGGCAACAAATATTAGCTCAGAGAGAGTCTTCCTCACAAACACAAAAATTAGCAACACATAAAATGGGCAAATTTCTTAACAGTCACAAAATCACACAATCAAGGAGAAATTAACAATGGGAATAGGCTCTCATGTATGTATTAACAAAATTGAATTCTTGGTTTAAAAAATAAACAAAATTCCAGATTCAGATGGCTTTAATGGTGAATTCTAGTAAATTTAAGTGAGAAATGAAAACAATACCATAGAAATTCTTTTCAAATGTAGACTAAGAGAGAATACTCCCAACTCATTTTGAGGTTAGCAGTAACTGGGGAGCAAAACCAAACAGAGTGGGGTGGGGGAAGTAGAGATCATTCTCCTTCATAGATTTAGTTTCAAAAAATCTTAACAAAATTTTAGCAAATCTAATCAAAAAATCAATAAAAAATTATAATGCATCATGACTAAGTGGGCTTTATCCCAGAAATGTAACTTTGATTCAACATTAGAAAATCAATCAATGTAATCCACCAAATTAATAGACTGAAAGACAAATTCTTTCATTATCTCAACAGATATAGGAAAACAATTGACAAATTTGATAAATATTTACAATAAAAACCCCAAACAAACTAGAAATGAAAGAGAACTTCCTCAACCTCATAAAGATAAAATATAAAAAATTGATGGCTGACATCATAGTTAATAGTAAAACATTGAGTGTTTCTTCCCCAGATTCACAAACAAAGCAAGATGTCTGCTCACATCACTTCTACTTAACATTATACTAAAGGTCCTACTCACTTGACTAAGGTAAGAAGAAGAAATAAAAGGCAAAATATTGAAAAGGAATTATGTCAAACTGTATTTGCAGACAACATGATCATATAAGTAGAAAATTATTAGGAATTTACTAAAAAAAACCTAGTATCTTAACTGAGTTTATGAAGTTTCAAAGATACAGGATCAATATACAACAATTATATCTTCATGTACTAGCAACAAACAACTGAAAATTGAGATAAAATACTGATGCAATTTATAATAGCAAAAAAACCCATGACATATGCAAAGAGAAATTTAACAAAAATGTGAATATCTGTACATTGAAATCTATAAAAGAGAGCAGTTAAAGAGTATTTAAATAAATACTTTGCTTATGAATCCTAAGAGTCAATATTGTCAGGATATCAGATTTCCTCAAGTTAATCTACAGATTCAACGCAATAACAATCAAAATCCCAGTAGACTATTTTGGTGGAAAAAGCTGATTCTTAAAGTTATACAGAAATCTAAAATATCTAGACTATGCACAATAACTTTGCAAAACAGCAAAATTGAAAGACATACTACTTGACTTTAAACTTACTGTCAAACCACAGACATCAAAGTAGTGCAGGGTTAGCATAGGGATGGATGTACAGATCAATGGAACAGAAGAGTCCAGAAATAGATCCACATATATATGGTCAATTTTGGAGAAAGTTATCACGATGATTCAAAGGGCTAAAGTACAATCTTTTTAACAAATGAGGCTGAAACAAATATTTTTGCAAAAGAACAATGAACCTTAACCCTTAGCTCACCTCAAATATAAAAATTCATTTAACATGCATCATACACTTAAATGTAAAACCAAAACCTATAAATTGTCTATAAGTAAAAATAAGAGATAAATCATAGACCGCGTTAGGCTAAGACTTTTAAATAAGACACAAAAAACACAAACCATAGATAAATGTGAATAAATTGGACTGTATCAAAATTAAAAACTTTTGCTCTTCAAGGCACTATAAAGAAAACTAAAAGGCAACCACAGATTGGGAAAATATATATTTAAAGATTTGTATACAGAATATAAAATTAACTCTTCATTCCACTTAAAAGAAGATATACAAATGACCAAAAAGCACATAAAAATGTTATCATTAGTCATTAGGGAAATGCAAATTATAAATACAATGAGAGTACAATGAGAGATAAAAAGTAGATTTAAAAATAGCACATCATGATACAATTTGGATTATTCCAGGTAAGCAAGGATGATTTAACATTAAAAAATGCTCAAAAATAACAAGAAAACCTCAGTAGATAAAGAAAAAGCAATTGTTAATTCCTACATAGGATAGAAAATTAAGATATGAATAATAAAACTAGGAAAAGAAAGGAATTCTTTAATTTAATAAAGGCTAGCTGCCAAAATTTTTACCAAACATATTTAACCAAAAAACAATAACAAAAAATAACCTTGAGCTTTTATGTTCTTTAAGACAAGGAACCAGATGAGTTTGATGAGTACCTTTAAGATAGGGAGCCAGATGAGCTTTCTCACCATTGATAAGACAGGGAGCTAGTTGAGGATGCTCACTATCTTTACTTTTGTTCAGCATGGTAGTGGTTAGTTCCTTGACAATGCAATTGGGAAAGAAAAGTGATGAGGCACGAAGGAAAAGACAAAAGAAATCATGATTTGAAGAATATTTGAGCGTCTTCATAGATACCCCAACAGAATGAGCAGACAAGCTAATACAATTCTTAAAGCCTAATTAGCCTGCAGTCTGATAAAAATCCCACCCCACCCTTTCTTTTGGCTTGTATTCACGGTCGAAATTGCAGAGGAAGATGGAATGCTATTAAACAAAAGGCAGGAGGAATTCATCTTGCGTTAAGCTTGGGTTCCCTCTGAAGGATTCCAAGGAGAGTCTAAGGGAAGCAGTATCAGTTCTGGATTGGCTGTTGTTTTTAAGGAGGAATTGAAAGAGGCAGGGATTAACTAGGGATTGGGTGCTGTCTCATGGTAAAGGTGGCTGCGCAATGGCGTATCTCCTGTAATTAATGAAACAAGCAAAGCAGATCTGGGACATCTTCGGAGAGAAAGTAGTAATCACTCAGAGCGGGTTCTTTACGCGTTTTACAGCTGCAGCATGACCTTGGGAGATACAATTTGTTAACTTTATGGCTGACTTTATCTGTGTCTATCCTCCCGTTCTGATTAAGGGCAGGGCTGTCTTTTGCTGTTTCAGTTAGAGCTGATTTTCTCTCTTCAGCACTGGATAGTTTTTGACTCTTTCACGACTAAAAGAGGCCTTAGCAAGGTGGCAAGATAGAAGATGACTTTACAAATTCAATTGTTTTTCTCAATTTCACCAAAAACAAGTAAAAATGAAATTAAAGAAGTAAAATAGAAATTAAATATCATAAAAAATGGAGAATACACAAAAATGTTAAAACTCCATTTAATGACATGGAAGAACAGGTAAATAAATTATATTAAAAATATCTTTGTCTTGATTAGGATAATTCAGTATTCCAAAGACATCAATTCCCACTGCACCCCCACAAAATTAATCCTCAAATTCAAGTCAGTTTGCACCAAGATTTTTAGGAGGAACTTGAAAATACTAACTTTAAAATTCACATGACAAAATATCTATAAGTATCTAAGGGAAGTTTTTAAAAAGTAAACATAAAAATGAATTGAGAAGAAGCACCTTACTATTGCATAAAACCTACAAGAAAATCATGGCAATAAAATAATGTGGTATAGAAAGATGAATGAGCCAATAGTCATAAAACAGCATAAAGAGCCCAGATACAGATATATCTATTCATGGAAATTCGGTAAATGAAAGAGATGGTATTACAAATCGCTGGGGAAAGGGTGGGTTCTTTCATAATAGTTGTAGGGGAGATGGTTCGCTATGTAGAGAAGAGTAAAAGTGGATCCCTGCCTCATAGCATATGCAAACAAAAAGTTCCAAGGCAATCAAATACTTCAGCGTTAATGATAAGACTATAAACTTAACAGAAAAAACGCAGAATGTTCTTGTCCCCTCAAAATAAGGAAAAATTTACTTTTCAGTGGGGTAAAAAGTAAAAATTTGAGTGCATAAAAATTAAGAATTGTTCTTTATAAACCATAAACAAAGTAAATAGATGGGGGAAGTTATTTACTTCACTAAAAATCTTTTTAAAATAATTTATATTAATATAAATATATTTACATTATATATTAAAGATGTATATTATTATAAATAATATAAAATAGTAAATAAACTGCAATGAAATAATACAGTCATGCATCACTTAACAATGAGAATATATTCTGAAAAATGCTTCAGGATATTTCATCATTGTACAAACATCGTAGAATGTACTTACATAAACATGGGTGGTATAACCTACTACACACCTAGGCTGTATAGTACTAATCTTATGGGGCCACTGTCATATATTTGGTTGGTACTTGACCAAAACATTTTTATGCAGCACATGACTGTATTTAGAAATGGAATTATTTGCATTTCTAATTGTCCAATCTCTATGATATATTTGCACATTCCAAAATATCTGAAGACTTTTCTTCATAAATAAGGGATGCACTGATAGATCTCACAAATCATTTTGCATCTCCAATGTGTTGAAAAAGTGTAGGTCTCAGGAAATAAAAGATAGACATCTATCCAAAATCATGAGACCAAAAAAGAAGTCATAGAAAATTGAAGCATATAATTTGAGATACCAAAATGTGAAAACATTTCTACCATTTGGAGATTAGATTGATAAACTGAAAGGAGTAATACTCTAGCTGGTATTGATGCAGAATTCCTAGCATTATACTATATTTTGACTGACATCAGTTCTATAAATTACAAACTCTGATAGTTGTATTTTCTCTTTTCTTCCATTCTTAGAATCAAGTGACCCCATCATTGTTGAAAAATACTAAAAACAATTAAGTATAGAAATCATAAGCTGAATATTGGTGGAAAAATATGAGAGTTTGACATCAGTCTGCTTTGTGGGGAAAGAATGTGTCTTTTCATTAATTTCTGTTTCATAGAAGACAATGATTACAATTATTGCATGGAAGCCAAAAAGCAAATCAAATGTTTAAACATTTTGCAACTTTCAGCCTCGTTGGCAAGGATGCTTTTATCTTTTGTCTTGCTGTTCTTAGCTTAAAGCATCCTGTCTCCTTCAACAAAAATGTTTGACAGCTGATATTTTGTTGTTTTACTTCTCCTTCAACTGCTAATTGCATATTTACAATCCTTCAATCAGAGGAAAAGAGAAACAGATTAGAAAAATTTTCTATCTGTCAACAGAACTATGTGCTATAATGAAACATCTACTCATTAAATATAGAGAACTTCATGGCATCAATAATAAGTGTTATAAAGAGCACAAAGATATTATTAATTCTAAAGGAATGCAGGACTTAAAAACAATAAGTCATTTTGACAGTTGCTATGAAGACTCTTACCAAATGTTATGTTTACTTGACTAGCTCAATTTATAAAACAAGACCTACAAAAACTCTACAGTTCAATCAATGGGGATGTTATTATAAACAACTGCTAATGGACTGAAGCTTTGCTTCCCTTCTTAATGATTGAATTGTGACTGTTTTTAAAAATTCGGGTAATTACTAGTGTGGACAATTTATGTGCATTTTTAAAGGAACCTTAAATCAATGAAATAAAACTGTAGAACAGATTTAATGAGAGCTTAAATGTTTCTTTTTTAAGTTAAATTAAGCTAAAGATGCAAGACTCTTTAAATAGAGTATGTGATTACCTTTTCAGGGAGAATTCACAAAGGTATTTGTTTATCATGCAAATTGAGGAACAATAGTAGATTTAAATCCCCAACCATAATCATTGATTAAATTTCTCTGTATATCTCATGAAAATTCAATTCAGAATCCTAGGAAATAGTATTTTATCTTTGATTGGATTTTACTTAGTTAAAAGAAAAACAGTTGAAGGATTTGATTGTCTAAATAATCTAAGAGATTAGATAATGGATTGGGTATAGTTTAGGGAGAGATACTGTTTTTTAAATTTTTATTTTTGATTTTGATTAACTCATATGGAAAGTAGGTTTCAGTGATAATATTAACTTTTTAAAAATATAAGTTATTCTTTCTTACATTTATTATATAAATATATGTTGAAGTCCTTCTTTTGTATTAACTTTTGTAGGCAGTAAAGGAGAAGGATTACACTGAAAAATATATACTTGATTTATGGTCCTATGAATTGACTTATGAAACATTTCATAACATTTATATGCATGTGTTCATTTGTGGAGGTATGTGGACATGTGTGGGTCTGTGTGTATAAGTAGTTTGTGTATGTGAGCATGTGTGTCTGAAGGAGTGTTTGTGTGTGTGAATTCATGTGAAAATGTGTTTGTTTGAGAGTATATGTGTTGTGCATATGTGTCTGTATATAAAGTTAAGTGTGCATGCACAGATAAGTCACGCCCACATTTAGAGTAAAGGTAACTTCAGCAAAGTAAGGAGGTAATTAAGAAAGGATGAATACATCTTTTGATAATTTTACAGATATGATCCTACCAGGTGTTTATTGTTTTCTACTTTAGGATGATATCAATAGCCAATAAAAAAAAAAAGAGGCACTAGAAAACTTTTGGAGGTGATGGATATTACCTTAATTGTGGTGATGGTTTAACATGTGTATGAATATGTCCAAACTCATCAAATTGTGCATATTAAATTTATAGTTTTTTGCATAACAATTGTACCTCATTAAAGCTGTTTAAACAAATAGCCAACCAGAAAAAGTGACAGAGGAATGGGTAGAAATCAAGAAAGACAGTAAAAGTAGTGGGAGTCTAGTTTTTGGATCTTTATGAATTCACTCACACACACACACCACACAAACACATACACACACATACACCAAAAACAGTTAATGGATAGCAAATTAAAAATCCTTGGATAACATCTTAAAGTAAACTAAATGATGAGGAGTCCCCAATAACCCAAACCATAAAAGAGTGGAAGTGGAGACAATCTATCAATAGTCACAAAACCTGCTTGGTATAGCTTCTGTGCAGAAGAAAGTAGAAAAGGAGAATGGAGCATCTGATAGATCTGAGAACAGAACTCCAAAGAGATAGAAAGAATTCACTGGAATATGCAGCAAGCCAATTAGAGAACAGCTGAAATTAGAAAGAGTTTTGCCCATTGGATAACTGTAAAGAGTCTACAGTGAGATCCGAAGGGGATAGAATGGCCAACCTTACATGAACTCTGGAAACAGACCAGCAATGTTCCCTTATAGGTCAAAGACACAAACAGGGAAGAAATAGCTGGAGGTGGAGTCAAAATTGAGCAGAATGGAAGAAAACACACATAAAATAAAAAGTCCAGATGAAAGTAGGGAAAAGAAACAGAGCTAGAAAATCTCAGAAAGAAAGCAGTTATATTTTTTCTAACATTACACTAAAAGATAAATCTGGAAACTTTGCAAAGTCAAAAGAGCTAACTGGAGAACAGATCAATCTCCTATGCCAAAGAATTCCAGATATTTTGAGTACTCACTCTACCCTCATAGAGATGGAGCCTAACTCCCAACTCCTTAACTGTAGGCTGAATGCAGTGACTTCCTTCTAAAGAGTATGGTGTGGAAAGGGCAGAAAAGAGCATCTTTACAGTGGAGAAAGTGGATAGAAATTATCTTAGCCAGGTGATCAAGGTCAGCATCATCAATAATAAGTCATGATAATACATTGTACCCTTGGTATGATGTGATGAAAATGGCACTTTAACTCTGTAATCTTCCTCTCAAAATCCATCACCCAGTTTACACACAACAAAAATACAAGACAGATCCCAATTGAAAGACATTCTACAAAATACCAAACTAGTACTCCTTAAAACTGTCAAGGTCATAAAAAATAAGGAAAATCTGAGAAACTGCCACAGCCAAGAGGAGTTTAATGTGACCTTAGTACTAAATGTATGTGGTATCCTGGATGGGATCCTAGAAGAGTAAAATAACATTTAGGTAAAAAATTAAAGAGACCTGAATAAACTATAAACTTTAGTTAATAATGTATCACTAGTTATGATAAATATATCATATGAAAGTAAAATGTTATTAATAGGAGCAATTAGTGGAGAGTATATGGGAATTCTCTATATTATCTGCATAAATTTTCTGCAAAACTAAATAGATTTTAAAACAAAATATTTATGTTTTTAAAAAGCTATCTAAACCAAATCTCCTTTGAAAAGTTTACAAAAACTAAATTCAAATATTGGCGAGCCTAAGCAATAAAGCATATTCTAACAAATTTGAAAGACTAGAAATCATATGATGTCTGCTCTCAAACCACAATAGAATTAAGCTAGAAATCAATAACAGACACATAGCTGGAATTTCCCAAATACTTGGAGGTTATACAACATATTCCAAATAGCAAAATGAGTCAAAGAAAAAAGATCAAGAAAATTTTTTTAAAACATTGCACTCAGTGAAAATAAAAACTCAACCTATCAAAATATGTGGAATGCAGTGAAAGCAGTGATTAGAGGAAAATCTATAGAATTGACTGTACATGTTAGACAAGAAGAAAGATCTAAAATTAATAATCTAACTGCAGTTTGGAAGTTGGTGGCATAGCAGCATCCTGAACTGACCTCCTCTCACAGACACAACAAATCGACAACTACCAGGGAGACAATTTCTTTGGAGACCGATCTGGAAACTGGATTTAAAAAACCCTCCACAGCAAGGGACAACACAGACAGGAGTGGAAGAGGCAGAGTTACAGCCCTGCTGAGGAAAAAACCACACTCTATCTCAGTGCTTCACAGTCGAGAGCCATCTCAAAGGTACAGAGCTTTTCCCAGAGAAGTGGGGGATTTGAGCTCCATGATAGGCACTCCAGCCGTTAGACCCAGCACAACAGAGATGAAATCCCATAATACCTGGCTTTTCTGGCTTTCAAAACCAATGGAAATGAGGCCAGGAAAACTATAGAACTTCAGAGTAAGGAAAACCTGCTCTTAAAGTGCCCAAGCATAGACTCACTCAACCCAGAGACTAGTACAAAATCACCAGATAGAAAAGTGCATAGTTCAATGGCAAAAGAGACTCACTCACTAAGCTCAAAATGCATTCTGGAGAAGTAGGAGGCAGCTAGGCCCACCTCCCAGGGACTGAGACACTGGCAGCAGCCATTAGTGACCTAGTTGAGGCATGCTGACACAGACACTGGCCTGCACTCTTGGAAACCTTCCTTTAGCGTATTAGCTCAGGGGTCTGCCCTGCCCATGACAGCACCTGAGGAAACTGAGCACAGTCAGGCAGAAGGCAGCCCACCCCAGGGACTGACTTTGCTCATCAGCAAGCCTGCAGTGGACTTGTGCACCTGCAGCAGACTTGTGAGCCTGAGGCAGAATTATGGGCCCATGGCAGGCTTGTGGGCACATGGCAAGCTTGTGGGCATATAGTAGACTTGTGGCCATGGCAGATTCGTACCACTGACCATCACAAACAGCCACACAGGGGATCTTTCCTGCCTACCAATGCCTGAAACAATTGTGTACTGACATACCTGGGGCCATCCACACTCCTGAGACAGCTGTATATTGGAGGGCAGCATAGCCAGTTCTTGCCAGAGGCCTGCCCCACCCAAAAGTGAGCTGACAATGGCTGTGAGTCTTGTAGCTAGCCTTACCTGAAGCCTACCCCACCACCAATGCAGAAGCAACTGAGGTCTGCAGGGAACTGCACCAGGGGCCTACAGCAATTATGTGCTCCTGACCCTAGCAACCAGACAGACTAGGGGCCTGATTCACTTACCAGCAAAACTATAGTAGTTGTGCACTATTAGATCTTGCAGCCAGCTGTGCCTGGGGCTTGCTCTTC
The DNA here is from genome assembly GCF_021613505.1 of Equus quagga. Lineage (NCBI taxonomy): Eukaryota > Metazoa > Chordata > Mammalia > Perissodactyla > Equidae > Equus > Equus quagga. Next base: position 59,053,752 of record NC_060282.1, read on the forward strand.
CCAATAAAGTGCCCATTGCAGCTGTACATGGCTGAACCTTACAACCAGACAGCCCAGGGCTTACTCATGCCCCTGAAGCAATAGCAACACCCCTACAACAGAAGGGCACATGTAGCCAACACAGGGGACATTCCCAGAGCATTTGGCATAGGAGATGAGAAGGGAGCAGGCTGCTGGACCTCATAAGGCATCTCTTAGGTAAGGCCAAATTTCCAAGATCAGGATATGTAGCTGATCTACCTAATACATAGAAATAAGCACAATAAAGTAGGAAAAATGAGGAAAGAAAAGAATATGTTCCAAATAAGGCAATAGGACAAATCTTCAGAAAAAGAACTAAAGGAAACAGAGATAAATGATCTGCCTGATAAAAAGTACAAGCTAACAGTCATAAGGATGCTCACTGATCTGGGGAGAAGAAAAGAAGAACACAGTGAGAATGTCAACAAAGAATTAGGAAATATAAAAAAGAACCAATCAGAACTGAAGAATACAATATCGGAAAAGAAAAATTCACTAGAGGGAATCAACAGCACGGTAGATCACACAGAAAAATAGATCAGCATTCTGGAGAAAAGTTTAAGGAAATCAAGCTGAACAGAAAAAGAAAAAAGAATTAAAAAGAATGAGGACAGTCTAAGGGACCTCTGGGACTACATCAAGCATACTAACATTTACATTATAGGTGTCCCAGAAGGAGAAGATTGAGACAAAGGGGCATAAAACTTATTTGAAGAAATAATAGCTGAATGCTATTCAGCTGGGGAAGGAAACAGACATCCAGGGGAAGGAAGCACAGAGAGCACCAAACAAGATGAACTCCAAGAGGCCCACACTAAGACACATTATAATTTAAATGTCAAAAATTAAAGAGAAAAATAAAATCCTAAAAGCTGCAAGAGAGAAGCAACAAGTTACATACAAAGGAAACCTCATAAGGCTATCAGCTGGCTACTCAGCAGAAACCTGACAGGCTAGAAGGAAGTGGCACAATATACTCAAAGTGCTGAAAGGAAAAAAACCTGTAACAAGAATACTCCATCTGGCAAGGTTATCATTCAGAATAGGAGGAGAGAGAAAGAGTTTTCTAAATAAGCAAAAACTGAAGGAATTCACCACCATTAAAATAGCCTTACAATAAATGTTAAAGGGACTTATTTAAATGGAAAGTAAAATCCACAAATAAAAATAAGAAAATTATCAAAGAAAAAATATCACTGGTAAAGGCAAATATACAAGAAAGGTAGTGGATCAACCACCTATAAGGCTAGTATGAAGGTCAAAAAACAAAAGTACTAAAATCATCTATATCTATGATAGGAGGTTAAGGGATACACAAAAATAAAAGAGGTAAAACATGAAACATATAGCGGGGAGAGTAAAATTGTAGGACTTTTAGTAGAAGGTCAAACTTAAGAAAGCATCAACTTAATAAAGTTTGCTATTTACATAAGTTGTTATATATGAACCTCATGGTAACCACAAGCCAAAAACCTATTAAAAATACACAAAAACTGAAAATAAAGGAATTCAAACATAATACTAAAGAAAGCCATCAAATCACAAGGGGAGACACCAAGAGAAGAAGAAAGGAACAGAGAAGAACTACAAAAATATCCAGAAAAAACTAATAAAGTGATAATAAGTACACACTTGCTAATGGTTACTTCAATGTAAATGGACTAAATGCTCCAATCAAAGGACATAGGGTGGCTGAATGGGTAATAAAACAAGACATATATATATATGCTGCATATAAGAGACACACTTCAGACCTAAAGACTCTCACAACCTGAAAGTGAAGGGACGGAAAAAGATACTCTATACAAATGGGAATGAAAAGAAAGCTGAGGTAGCAATACTTATATCAGACAAGATAAACTTTAGAACAAAAACTGTAACAAGAGACAAAGAAGGGCATTACATAATGATAAAGAGAACAATTCAACAGGAAGGTATAACACAGGTAAATATCTATGTACCCAACATAGGAGCACCTAAATATGTAAGGCAAATATTAACAGACATAAAAGGAAAAATTGGCAATAACAATAATAGTACAGGACTTTAACATTCCACTTACATCAGTGGATAGATCATCCATACAGAATATCAATAAGGAAAGATTGCCATAAACAACACATTAGAACAGCTGAACTTAATAGATATATACAGAACATTCCATCCAAAAACTAAAGAATACATTGTTTTTGAATGCACATGGAACATTCTCCAGGACCGATCACATATTAGGCCACAAAACAAATCTCAATAAATTAAAGAAGATTGGAATAATATCAAGCATCTTTTCTAACCACAATGGTAAGAAACTAGAAATTAACTCCAAGAAGAAAACTGGAAAAGTCACAAATATGTGGAGATTAAACAAAATGCTACTCAACAACTATTAGGTCATTGAAGAAATCAAAGGAGAAATCAAAAAATACTTGGAGACAAATGAAAATATGACATACCAAAATCTATGGGATGCAGCAAAAGTGGTACAAAGAGGGAATTTTATAGCAATATAGGCCTACCTCAAGAAACAGAAAAAAATCTCAGATAAACAATGTAATGGTGCACCTAAAGGAACTAGAAAAGGAACAAACAGAGCCCAAAATCAGTAGAAGGACAGAAATAAAAAGTCAGAGCAGAAATAAATGAAATAAAGACTATAAAGACAATAGGAAAGATCAATGAAATATAAGAGTTGCTTCTTTGAAAAGACAAAGAAAACTGACAAACCTTTAGCTGTACTTACCAAGAAAAAAGGAGAAAAGGCTCAAATAAATAAAATCAGAAATGAAATCACAACAGATACCACAGAAATACAAAGGATTTTAAGACAATAAAATAAAAAGCTATATGCCAACAAATTGGATAATCTAGAAGAAAAAGATAAATTCTTAGAATTATATGACCTTCCAAACTAAATCAAGAAGAGATAGAGAATCTGAATAGATAAATCACTAGTAAGGAAATTGAAACAGTAATCAAAAGCCTCCTAAAAAACAAAAGTCCAGGACCAGACATCTTCTCCAGTGAAGTCTACCAAACATTCAAAGAAAATTTAGTATCTATCCTTCTCAAACTCAATTTTCAAATAATTGAAGAGGAGGAAATACTTTCTAACTCTCTATACAAGGCCAACATCACTCTGATACCAAAAGCAGACAAGGATGACATAAAAAAACAAAATTACAGGCCAAGATCAGTGATGAATATTGATGCAAAAATCCTCAAGAAATATTAGTTAGTCAAATACAACACATTAATCCATGATCAAGTGGGATTTATTCTAGGGATATCAGGATGGTTCAACGTCTGCAAATCAATCAAAGTGATACACCACATTAACAAAATGAAGAATAAAAACCACATGATCATCTCAATAGATGCAGAGAAAAGATTCAAGAAGATACAGCATCCATTTAATGATAAAAACTCTTGGCCAGCCCTGGTGACCTAGTGGTTAAGTTCAGCACTCTCCACTTTGGTGGCGCGGGTTTGGTTGTTGGGCACAGTTCTGCACTGCTCATCTATCAATGGCCATGCTGTTATGGCAGCTTACATACAAAATAAAGGAAGATTGGCAACAGATGTTAGCTCGAGTTGAATCTTCCTCAGTAAAAAAACAAAAAACACCACTCTGAATAAAATGGGTATAGAAGGAAGGTATCACAAAATAATAAGACCATATATGACAAACTAACTTCTAATGTCATACTCAATGGTGAAAAATTGAAACCTATCTCTCAAAGAACAGAAAGAAGATAAGGATGCCCATATTCACCACTCACTTAATATGGTATTTGAAGTCCCATCCAGAGAAATTAGGCAAGAAAAAGAGATAAAAGGGATCCAAGTCAAAAAGCAAGAAGTAAAACTGTCACTACTTGCAGATGATATGATTTCATATATAGAAAACCCTAAAGAATTCACCAAAAACTATTAGAAGTAATAAACAAATTCAGAAAAGTTGCAGGCTACAAAATCAACATACAAAAGTCAGTTGTGTTTCTACATACTAACAACAAAATAGCAGAATGAGAGATCAAGAACGCAATCCCATTTACAATCACAACAAAAAGAATAAAATACCTATGAGCAAATTTAATGAAATAGGTGGAAGACCTATACACTGAAAACTGCAAAACACTGTTGAAAGAAATTGAAAAGGACAGAAAGAAGTGGAAAGATATTCTGTGCTCTTGGACTGAAAGAATTAACATAGTTAAAATGTCTGTTCTTCCTAAAGCAATCTATAGATTCAATGTAAATCCTATCAAGTCCCAATGATGTTTTTTTACAAATATAAAACAAATAATCCTAAAATATATATGACACAACAAAAGACTCTGAATAGCCAATGCAACCCTGAGAGAAAAGAACAAAGCTGGAGGTATCACACTCCCCATTTTCAAAATATACTGCAAAACTATAGTAATCAATGCAGCATGGTACTGGCACAAAAACAGACACACAGATCAATGGAACAGAACCAAGAGCCCAGAAATAAGCCCACACATCTAGAGACAGCTAATTTTCGACAAATGAACCAATAACATACAATGGAGAAAGGAGAGTCACTTCAATAATTGGTGTTGGTAAAACTGGACAGCCACATGCAAAAGAATGAAAGTAGACCAGTATCTTACACCATTCACAAAAATTAACTCAAAATGGATTAAAGACTTGAATGTAAGATGATAAAACTCCTAAATGAAAACATAGGCAGTACATTCTTTGACATTGGTCTTAGCAGTATCTTTTTGAATATATCTCCTCAGTCAAGAGAAACAAAAGAAAAAATAAACAAATAGGATGGCATTAAACTAAAAAGCTTCTGCACAGCAAAGAAAACCATCAGCAAAACAAAATGACAACCTACCAATTGGGAGAAGATATTTTCAAGTCATATATCAGATGAGGGGCTAATAGCCAAAATATATAAAGGACTTATACAACTCAACACCATAAAGCAAACAACTCAACAAAAAAATGGACAGAGGATCTGAACAGATATTTTTCCAAAGAAGATATACAGATGGTCAACAGGCACAAGAAAAGATATTCAACATCACTAATTATTATGGAAATGCAAATCAAAATTACAATGAGTTATCACCTCACACCTATCAGAATGGCTATTATTAAAAAGACAAGAAATAACAAGTGTAGGAGAGGATTACAGAAAATGAAGCCTTCATACACTACTGGTGGTAATATAAACTGGTGCAGCCACTATGGAAAACAGTATGGAGATTGCTAAAAAAATTAAGAATAGAACTACCATATGACGCAGCAATTCCACTTCTGAGTATTTATCCAAAGAGCACAAAAACACTAATTTGAAAAGATATATGCACCCCTATGTTTGCTGCAGCATTATTCACAATAGCCATAACTTAGAAACAACCTAAGTGCCATTAGGGTGTGAGTGGATAAAGATTTGTTATATATATACAATGAAATACTAATCAGCCATAAAAAAGATGAAATCTTGCCATTTGTGACAACACAGACGGACCTTGAGGGCATTATGCTAAGTAAAATATGTCAGAGGGAGAAAGCCCCATACCATATGATTTCACTCATGTGTAGAAGATAAAAACAACAACAACAACAACAACAAAGAAATATGTAGATACAGAGACTAGATTGGTGGTTACCAGAGGGCAAGAGGGGTGAGAAGAGGATGAAAGGGGTAAAAGGGCACATGTGCATGGTGATGAATGGGCATTAGACTTTGGGTGGTGAACTTGAAGTAGTCTACACAGAAATTGAAATATAACAATGTACATCTGAAATTTATATAATGTTATAAACCAATGTTACCTCAGTAAAAAATTAATTAAAAAAATAATCTAAGCTTTCATCTTAAGAAAATAGAAAAAGAAGAGCAAATTAAGTCCAAAGTAAGTGGAAGAAAAGAAATAATAAGAATTAGAGTAAAAATCAATGCAAGTGAAACAGAAAATCAAGCAAACCAAAAGCTCATTCTTTGAAAAGATCAATAAAATCAATAAGTCTCCAGCCAGTCTACCTAAGAAAACAAGAGAGAACACAAATTACTAATGTTAGAAGTGAAAAGGCAACATCACTACAGATCTCATGGAAATTAAGAGGATAATAAAAGAATACTATGAACAACTCTATGCCTACAAATCTGATAACCTAGAGGAAATGAACCAATTCCTTGAAGGACATAATCTGGCAACTCAGACAAAAAGAAATAGACTATCTGAATAGGGCTAAATCTATTAAAAAATTAAATGAATAATTAATAATCTTCCAAACAAAAAGTACCAGGCCTAGATGACTTTGTGATGAATTCTACCACATACATAAGGAAGAAATTATACCAGTTATCTACTTTCTTTCAGAAGACAGACGCAGAGGGAATACTTCTTCACTTATTCTATGAGGCCAGCATCACGCTAATACCACAACCAGACAAAGACATTCAAGATTAGCAAACAATAGACCATTATTTCTCACGAAAACAAAAGTAAAAATTTTCAATAAAATAATAAATTGGTTCTAAGAATGTATGAAAAGAAGTATACACCATGATGAGGCAGGATTTATCCCCAGTATGCAAGACCAGTTCAACATTAGAAAAGCAACTAAGGTAATCCATCACATCAACAAGAAAAAGGAGAAAAATCATATCATATCAATAGATGCAGAAAAATCATTCGACAAAATCCAGTACCCATTCATGATAAAAACTTAGTAAACCAGGAAAAGAGGAGACCACATTCAATTTGATAAACAATATTTACCAAAAAACTATATCAAACATCGTACTTAATGATGAGAAACTCAAAGCTTTCCCAATACGATTTGAAACAAGGCACAGATGTACCCTTTTATCACTGCTTTTCAACATCTTACTGGAAGTCCTAGCAATAAGACAGAAGAGGAAATAAAATGTATATAGATTGGGAAGGAAGAAATAAAACCATCTTTGTTCATAGATGACTTGATTATCTATGTAGAAAATCCAAAATCCTCAACAAAAAAACTCCTGTAAATAATAGGCAGTTATAGGAAGGGTGCAGGATAAAAGACTAAGGTATAAAAGTCAATTACTTTCCTATATACCAGCAGTGAATTTGAAATTAAAAACACAATACCATTTAGATTAATGCCCCCAAAGTGAAATACTTAAGTATAAATCTAACAATATATGTACAAGATCTACATGAGGAAAACTAAAAAAATCTGATGAAAGATGTCAAAGAAGAACTAAATAAATGGGGAGATATTCCATGTTCATAGATATGATGATTCAATATCATCAAGATGACAGTTATTTCCAACTTGATCTACAGATTCAATCCATCTCAATCAAAATCCAACTTATCAAAAGCAAGTTATTTTTGTGAATATTGATGAACTAATTATAAAGTTCATATGGAAAAGCAAGAGACCCAGAATGGCCAATACAATAGCGAAGGAGAACAAAGTTGGAGGACTGACACTACCAAAATTCAAGATTTGCTATACAACTACAGCAATCAAGACAGTATATTATTGGTAAAAGAATAAAACAAAGAGATTAAGGGAACAGAATAGAGGACCTAGAAATGAACCTATACAAATATAATCCATAAATCTTTGACAAAAGAGCAAAGGCAATATAATAAAGATAGTCTTTTCAACAAATAGTGCTAGAACAATTGAACATCCACATGTAAAAAACAAAATGAATCTAGAGATGGACCTTACATCCTTCATAAAAATTAACTCAAAGTGAATCACTAAATGTAAAATTCAAAACTATAAAACTGCTAGAAAATAAAATAGGAGGAAATCAGATAACTTTGGGTTTGGCAATGACTTTTTAGATACAATACCAAAGGCACTATCTATGAAAGAAATAGTCGATAAGCTGGACTTCATTAAAATGAAAATTTTCTGTTCTTCAAAAGACACTGTCTAGAAAATGAAAAGACAAGCCACAGACTAGGAGAAAATATTTACAAAATATATCTGATAAAGGACCTGAAACATATGCAGAACTCTTAAAACTCAACAATAAGAAAACAAACAACCCATTAAAGAAAAACCAAAGACCTTTACAGACACTTCATCAAAGAAATTATACAGATGCAAATAAGCGTATGAAAAAATGCAAATTAAAACAACAATGAGATACCACTACACATCTATTAGAATGGCCAAAGTCCAGAACACTGACAACACCAAAAGCCAGTGAGGATGCTGCACAATATGAGCTCTCATTCATTGCCAGTGGGAAGGCAAAATGATACAGCTCTTTAGAAGACAGTTTAGCAGTTTATTATAAAAATAAATGTATTTTGACCATAAGTTCCACAATGTGCTTCTTAGTATTTACCCAAAGGAGTTGAAAAATTATATATACATAAAAATCTGCACGTGGATGTTTATGTAGCTTTATTCATAATTGCCAAAATGTTGAAGCAAGATGTCTTTCAGTAGGTGAATGAATAAATAAACTATGGTACATTCAAACAGTGGAACATTATTTAGCACTGAGAACAAATGAGCTATCAAGCCATGAAAAAACATGGGGGAAACATAAAATGTGTATTGCTGAGTGAAAGAAACGAATCTGAAAAGGCTACATACTGTATGATTTCAACCATATGACTCTCTGAAAAAGGCAAAACTATGGAGACAGTAAAAGGATCAGTGGTTGCCGAGAGTTATGGGGAAGTAGAGACAAATAGGTGGGGCAGAGATTTTTAGGGCAATGAAACTACCCTGTATGATACTGGAGTGGTAGATACATGTCATTATACATTTATCCAAACCTAAAGAATGTATATCAAGGGTAGACCCTAATGTGAATTGGGGACTTTGGGTGATAATAATGTGTCAATGCAGCCCCATCACTTGTAACAAATGCACCACTCTGGTGTGGGATGTTGATAATGGGAGAGGCTACGCATGTGTGGGGGTAGAGGGTATATGGGATATCTCTGTATCTTTTGCTCAATTTTCCTGTGAACCTAAATCTGCTCTAAAAAATAACATTGATTAAAAAAATAACCAAAGAATAACAGAAATATTTAAGGCCAAATTTCACACAAAGTTAAAATTAGAGAAAATAAAATAATAAAAAGAATAATATACCTACAGGCATTCCAGACAGATAGATGAAAAATTAAAAATAAAAATGGTAACCTAATATTTCAAAGAAGCGGGAGACAGTAAGAAAATTACATATGACAAGAAACAAAATATGAATCAGAATTTTTAAAACTCAGAAATTAGGTGAGAAAACGTTAAAAAGAATTAAAAATGGCAGGAAAAATATCACTTCAAAATTAAGCCCAAACTAGAAGGAACACAAGGGAAATAAACATAGTAGATAACATCATAAGTGAAATGGAGACAACAAGGAGGAAAATTTTAAAAATCATTTAAAAAGTCATATAAAAGTCAATGAGGGAGGAAGAAGAATTTTTTTCTAACCTCCTTGATTCTCTAGCTGAGGCCATGCAAATTAGAGTGACACAAGACAGATTAACAAGAGGAAAACAAACAGAAGTTTACTAACATGTGCATTGTGCATATAGAGGGGACAACTCAGTGATGAGTAACTGAAAGGGGTGTTTGGAACTGGGGCTTATATAGCATGTGTACAAAGAATACTCAATTTTGGAGAGAAGTGACAAGACAAAGGAGAAGAGTTTTAGCCCTCCAAAGGCAGCAACTGTGGGAAGGTAAATATATGGGCGAAGCAGAGTAAGCTTTGTTTGTAGAGGACCAATGTGATACCAATGTTCCATCTTCTTTACAGCCATAAAACATCCCCAGGAGCAGACATTTATAGCAGTCCTGATCCTTCAGAAGTGTCTACTTTTAGTTAGATAAGGGAAGCTCTGAAAAGGCTTTTTTCACCATCTGTCAATTGTCATTTGCCTCCAGTTGAAAATAAGCATTATGCCAAAGTGGCATATTTTGGAGTGGGATATTCTGACCCACTAGAAGACAGAAAAGAATTGGAGAAAAAGTGACAAACATTGAAAATAGGCCAAAAAACAAAATCTAGCCTACAAATAGTAGAAAACAGAAAAGGAAAAAAAGTAGAATAAATATTAAAGATTAAAATTTCAATGAACTTTCCTGAAATTAAAAAAAAGGAACAATATGGTGAAAGAGTATATCATATACATGACAATATTAAGTCAGCACGAGGAACACCAGGGTAGATTTCGGTAAAATTATGGGACTTTAAACAGAAAAAGAAGAAAACTCTCAAATTTTCAATTTTCAACCCAGAAAAATTGAACTGTTACCACCATGCAGGAACTCAGATAATATTTCCCCTATAATCTCTTCCTAAAGAATCAACTAGAGAAAAAGCTTCAGACACGAAAATGACTAGAGATTGACATACAGATTAACTGTGAGCATTAAAAATATAGTTGCTGGTAGATTTAGGGATAAATGATGATTTGGAAAGAGTTTAGTGTGCAATGGTTCTATGATTTCAAAAACATATATATACTTTATTACATATAGTATATAATATAAAGATAAAAATGGGAATGAAATGAGGAGATCTCTTTCCAGACCATTTTCATGTAGTGTTTTACTATGGTTAGTCTATGCATTCTGATTTAATGTGGGATAAAGCATGAATAATTATCAGACTCTGTGTCCTTAAGAACCAGAATTCTTGGCATAGAAGAAAGGTAGAAAATGATGTAATATAGGATATTAAGTAAAAATTCTTGAAGTTCTGAGTGTGAATCAGAAATAGTAGAGTGAGTAAATGTATTTCCTCACTCTGTTACTGAAAGTTCAGTCTCTGAACTCGGTGCCAATCCAAATAATGAGAACAGAGTTTTGGGTGAAAAAGGGAGCACATCTGGATTTGACCTGGGGTGAAGACCAGCCAACCAAGCATCAGTCCTCAATGATCTGGCCTCCCTGAGCTTTTCTCTGTCCCTCCACTTCCCCATTTGGGGAAGGTGTGGAAATGAACTTGGGAGAGTCCGATCAAGATGATGGGGTCTCAGTGGGGACCACCCACAAGTCCCATCTGGGTCACCAAGTTTGTTATCAAAAGTTAGGTCTCTCAACTCAGTGCCAATCCAAACAGTGAGAGCAGAGTTTTGGGTGAAAGGGAAAGAAAGCTTTATTTTCTTTGCCAGGCAAAGGCAGCAGCAGCCAGCTAGTGCTTTAGGAACAGTTGCCTCCCTGTCAAGAAGTGGTTAAGGGGTTTTAAAGGTTGTGAGGAATGCGACTGCTTGTAGGGAGGGGGAGCCTTTGGCCTTGCTGTTGATGCTTTCCCACCAGCCTGCATTTGGGCTTGTGAGCTGCTTGCAGAGAGAAGGATGGCAAGATAAGGGAATCTGCAGGCTGATATCGTTGGTTGTTTGCCTCCATGGTGGATGGTGGATTCTGGTGCCAGGAAGCTGAGGAGTAAACAGGGAAGGGGGATGAGTGCTTTGGTTTTAAGCCCATACATGCTGGGTTTAATATACGGGAACTGATATCAGGGCCGGTATCACATCCACTGAAAAAGTCTAGAAACAGTGACCCATTTATTAACCCTAGCAATGAACGTCTCTACACCAGATTTTGGAAACTATCAAAGTATCAAAGACTGCTAGCATCATGTCAAAAGGACGCAGATCCCAACTTGAGAAAATTCAATTTGCTCAAAAATAGTAGGGGAAATTAGAGTCTTGATAAGGACAATGACTCCAAAGGATTAAAAGCTATCAAACATGTTTCAATCTAAGAATTCATAGTGATTAAAAAAAATATTAGTTGATTAACTTCAAAGAATGATGGGGAACAAACTGTCTTAAAAATTGGTAGATAGAGAAAAATAATGAAGTATTTTTCCTGCATTTCTAATATGAGCTATCATTGGAAGTATCATCTTATAAAATTATTCTAGTCAGTAAATTAAAATAAAAGGATAAATTTAGAATACCACAAATTTACAACCTCCAATGAATTATTGGATCTAGGTATTTAGCAACAATGACTGCTTAATATCACAAAAATAAAGATACTCAGACATCAAGTGCCTCGTGATGAAAAAGAACAAAATCACTGATAATCTTGCCGAAGTAACCAAACTGAGCATGATCAAACCTTGCCATCCAGCTGCCAATTTGCAGTAAATAGAACAGAGGAGCATGATGAGCCAGACCATAAGCATGCCATTAGCACCCAACAGACTGATGGAAAACTGGACAGGTCAAATGTCCTGGCTTCATCAACAGAAACTTTTCAAGGAAAAGAAAAAGACAGGGGGAGAATCTGATGATTAATATAAAGCTCAGAATAACATGTCAAATAAAAAGAGATGGTCAAGACTAAACTACAATGTCTAGAGATGCACACTTGGCTTCTAAATCTACCCAGTATTGGTTACTATAAAAGTCAGGATAATAGTTAATCTGAGGGAAAGAGAGGCAGTAATTTATCATGTGATGGGTTCCATGGAGAGCTTCTTAGGCACCTGGCAAAATGCTGTTTTCTTTAAGCTGAGTGATTCGTTAACCTATACATTTGTTTTATGTGGTTCTCTGAACCTCTACTTTATTTTCAAATAATAAGATTAAAAAAAATACTTCTGGGCTGGCCCAGTGGTGCAGTTGTTAAGTTTGTGCACTCCACTTCCATGGCCCGGGCTTCACTGGTTCAGTTTCTGGGCACAGACGTATGTACCACTCATCAAGCCATGCTGTGGCAGGTGTCCCACATATAAAGTAAAGCAAGATGGGCATGGATGTTACCTCTAGGCCAGTCTTCCTAAGCAAAAAGAGAAGGACTGGCGGTGGATGTTAACTCAGGGCTAATCTTCCCCCCGCCAAAAAAAAAATACTTCTGGATCTGGCTAGTATGGAGTACATAAACTATACCCTGTTTCTCTTACAGATTAGAAAACCCTGGACAGAATACATAAAACAACTATGTGAAGACTCTGAAAAGCAAGTAATAGCAGGCAGACCAAGGAGAAAAATGAAAATGAATAAAAATCTATAAGACAGTGAGTTCTTGCTTTGTTTTTTAAATTTCTCCCATATAGCTTGCCTCACACTCTAGGACAGCTTGAATCTTGGAACTAGGAAGTGGGTGCAGACAGAAAAAGCTCCAAGAAAATCTCTTTGTTTCTGGCCAAAGGACCATGAAGGAAGGTCTTGCAGAACCGAGTATAAGCATAGATGACCTTTTTTTTTCACTCTTGTTTCTACAAAACCAGCCTTGTGTTGGGCAAGCCCCTGTCAGGAGGCTAAACTCCTTTGGGGATGGCAGTGGCAGCAACAGACCTGCAGCACCTAAATCTCAGAGAAAAAGACATCTTTCCTTTTGAACAGATTAACTGGCAAAGGGACCTCCTCTGCTCCAAAGAATGAGAGGGGGGAATCTTGTGATTTTTTTCTGTTTTTTCATATTGATTTTCCCCAAACAGATACAGTCATGAAAAGTGTGTGATGGTTCAGGGAAGCTAAATCCCATCACTCTAACTAGAATAACGGGAAGAGGAGCCTCTCAGGACCAGACAACATGAGAGAGATCAGGCATAGAGGGAGGTGGGGAAAGGCATCTCTAAATCTGTGTCTGGGGTCTTGGGCTCTTCCCCAAGCTGTGCATGTGCAGAACTAACCCAAATCAAACAGCAAAGGCTCTAAGAACAAAACTACAGAGCAGACCATATTCCAGGTTTCATACCGGCCCCTAATGGGACACCAAACAGCACTTCAAAGGCTTTGAAAACTAAACTGACATTAGAACCACAACCTACAGAAGGTGACTTGTGGTCTGAAAATAACTGGATTGGTTGCATGTAAAACAAAAACTAACATTCTCCACAGGATTTTAACAGGACCTAGACTCCCATAATATAATATTCAAAATGCTCCGGATACTATCCAAAATTTCTAAGCATACAAAGAACCAGTGAAACGTAAACAACTTGAAGGGAAAAGATCATCAACAGATGTGAAATCAGAAATGACTCAGATGTTGGACTTATCATACAAAGAATTTAATGTGTCTGTTTTATCCATGCTTTATGAAGCAAGGGTGAATATTGGTCAAGTTTAAAGAAACATTTAGGTCAGAATCTATGAATAAGACCCAAGACAGCTCAGAATTCATTTTTTATGAAGGAGTGACATCAGCAAAAGTGGTGGAATAGGCAGCTCCAAAAACCCATCTCTGTACAGAAACATAGAAAAATTAAACAAAAACTGTCAGGACAACTTTGTCAGAACACTGGAAAACAATCAAAGATTTATAGCCACAAGTTAATGTCGAATCAAAAAAAAGCCAACTTAAAAAGAGTAAGAAAGTTTTGTGGCATTCTTATTTGTCCTTGCCCTCTCCATCCCCAGCTTGGTGCTGGTCTTAAAGACAAGAGCCTGCATTACCAATGTGGGACCCTGGTCGCCAGTTCCAGATGGAACAGAGCAGACTTTATTTGCAAAGAACTATGTTTTTCTGTTCTAACCTGTTTCGGGACTACATGGAGGACTGAGACAAGGGCCTGTCTTTGTTTCACTTAATTAGGAACTCACCCAGGGTAGAAAAGCAGCAGGCATTCCTTTAAAATATTGTTAAGCAAACAAACAACCCATATCAGCCTGGGGCAAAAGATTATGTTTGAGGTATACATTAAGTTGAAAGCCTGGGAGGGAAAAACTGGGGAGAAAGTTTCTTTGGAAAATGAGGGCACTTAAAAGCACTTGTCTATACTGGGGACTTTAGAAAAAAACACACATCCCCAGGGGAGGAAGTATGCTCAGAAAGGCCCTGAACTGACTCTCAGCTTCTACCTCTGGCTTTTCTCCAGGCTCAGTGCAAGCAGGAAGTGATGGCTAAGGCAGAGTTGCAAACAGGCTGGCTGAGTGTTGAGGGAGTACAATCTGCAAAGACTAGGAGAGGTTTTTCTTCTCTACTCTCTTTGTCTCTTGCTCTACACATGCACGACAGAGATTATACACTTTTAAAAACATTTTAGAAAAATCACTAAGAAAACATACAGCTTCAGTTGCAGCAAACAAAGAAAAACTCTAAAGAAAATGAAGAATCTGATTTCCAGATTTACCATATTATAATATTCAAAATGCCCAGTTGTCAACCAGAAACTTTGGAGCATGCAAAAAGAAGGATGTTGGCTCTTTCACAGAAGAAATTAGCAGAAACTGTCCCTGAGGAAGCACATACATTTGACTTAGTAGACAGAGACCTTAAATCAACTGTTGAAATGTTTAGCTCAAAGAGCTATAGAAAACTGAGGACAAATAGCTGGGGAAACTAGAAGAACACAAATAGAGAATATCAATAAAGAAATATAAATTATTTTGAAAGAGCAAAAATTCCGAAGCTGAGTGTACAATAACTGAAATGAAAAACTCACTAGAAAGTTTTATTAGCAGACTGAAACAGGCAGAAGAAGGAGTTAGAAAATTTAAAGATAGGTCAGTTGAAATTATCCAGCTGGAAAAGCACTAAGAAAAAGAATAAAGAAAACTTAATAGAAACCAGGGGACCTGTGGGACACCATCAATTGTACCAATGTAAGCATCATGGGAATCCTAGAGGGAAAGGAAAGAGAGAAGGAGGAAGAAAGCATATTTGAAGAAATAGTGGCCAAAAGCTTTCCAAATTTGATAAAAGATATGGATCCACCCATTCTAGAAGCTCAATTACCTCAAAAGACAAACACAAACAGAATTCATTTGTTATGGATTGAATTGGTCAAATGGGATGTTGCACCTTGATTTGTGCAGAAGACATCTTTCATGCTTAGGTAGTCTCAAGTTATGCTTCCATCTTGGAATTATAAGGATGGTGATTATCTATCTAAGAATTAAAAGACTTGAGACTTTTGAGACAAATTCTCATATTTCATCCACTGAAATCCTTTCAATTTTTGAGGCAATTTTAGATGCTCAAAATCTGTTTAGTTTAGGAGCTCAAGTGGTATGACTGAAGAGACACTGATTTCTTCAAGTTCAGAGGACTTCTTTATAGACTCATATTCTGGGTCTCCATTTACCTTCAGCAAAGGAAAGGTCCCAGACGATGGGCTTTCTCAAATTAATGTGCCATAAATCTCTATGTCTAGCAGTGTAGGCAAAGTCAGTTTCAGTAAAGTGTGCAGATTAAAAGTGGTCATTGTCCTCTTTCACTGACTATTGCACTATACAGGGAACTATTCCCCTCTATTACTAGGGTCATGAGAGATTCTGGAAAGCGTCCAGTATGTGGAATGTTTCAAGAATATGTTCAATTTGGAAAGAAGGGATTCTTGGTAACTATATTCAAATATTTCCACAGTTAAATCAAGAACATACGTACGCTTTGCTTTATTTATTGTTATAATAGGTAGAAATTTACAGAGTTCAAATTTACAGAGAGGTGAATTTCAATTCAGTTCTAACAATTAGAACTGTGGGGCTAAAGGAAGAACGTAAAGAAAAGAATTGTCTGTCTTTATGAAGAAATAAGCTGCTACTCATTTATTCATTCATTCGCCAAACATCTATTTATTCAGTGCGTACTACATGTTAGGCACTATATAAGCTGTGAATTCAGCAGTGATTAAATCATTGTCAGCTACCCTCATCTATAAATCCTGAAGTTACTCAGGTGTTCAAAACAAGAATAATAGTACACAGGAAGCCTACTAAAATTTTTGCCAAAATCATATGGGGTGTGTGTTTGTGTACATGTGACTCTGCATATATTTTGGAGAAGGGAAAGAAAATCCGTATCTCTTATTACATTCTTACAGAACTTCAATAGCTGAGGTAGATTTTCTCAGTTTCCTTCTAATTTTAACATTCCAAGTTTATTATTATGAAATATCAAAGCCAATATTCCACTATTCTTCCCCTTACTACTTTGCAAAATTAGTCTAATCCTAAAGGATAGGATGCACTCGTTTGAATTGTGAAAATGTCATTGATTGACATGGTAAATTAACCAGTCACAGCTTGAAAAGGACTTGAAGAAATGTTTTCCTGTGTTTCCATGTACATGAAATGTTAAAACTAGACAAACCTTCAAGGTAATGCTGAGCAAGGAGTTATTACCCATCTCTGTATTTAGATTAAAAATCATATATGTTTAAATGCACTTCGCCATATATGTGCATGTATATAAATACATAAAAATGCATCTTGCAATATAAAAATTTCAGCCTAAAAATATAAAGGAAAGGAAAATTTGCAATTCAAAGAAGACTGCACTATGTCTAGAAAATCAAAATTTGTAGGGTTATCTCCCTGGAAAGCAAGGGTAAAAAAGGAAAGATAATTGCATTGCAATTCAAGTTCCAAAGCACAAAACTCTATCTAGAAAATCACAGTCATCATGTGCATGAATAAAAATTTGCTATTGCTTGGAGACTGTGATTAAAAAAATAAAGTAATATCAAGGAGAATATTGAAGCTGACAGTCCAAATACAGGAAGAAGTTAACTGATTCTTCTAACCCCTTAGGAGATAGCATCAAGGTTGAAAATGTGTTCCTTCAGTTACTTTTCCTAGAGAAAATAGGAAAAGGAAAGATTCTGGGGGAATATAACTTTAAGGAAGCCATGGAAATAAGCACTGGCCTATGTCCCTTGGGTATAAAACCAATCAAGTCTGGCTTAATAAGAAACAGGCTTCAGAAAAATGTAATCTTCTATCTACTTTTTCTGCCATGAGACATCTGTGTTTTTGCTATGAACAAATGCTTTTGTTATTTTAATCTAATAAGAGAAGTGGTAGAAAAGTGAGGGTGCCTAGAAGGGAAAGGGTTTGATCCTGATATAGGTGTTCTTATCAGGCTCTCATCACCCAATTCTCTAAGATTTAAGCAATTAGAGAGAGCAGGGACATAACCCTGAGGATAGCAATTCCATGGGCTTTAAAAGTGTATTTACAGGAAAACAAAGGGTTTAAAGTTGTTCCCTAATCTTCCTTTCTTGGGCTCACATTGACTCCATATCAAACCATGGCATGGGCAAGATCGAATCCCAGTGTCAAGGGCTTTGCAGCTCAACAAGAAATCATAAAGAAGATGTTAACACATTGGAATGCCACTGCCATGTTTATTATGGACTAAGATAATCAGCACAGAATAAGAGCGGTGGTTAAATCAGTGTATATTAGGCTAATTCACTTGATGACACTGGACAAGGTGCCCAGCATTTCTGAGTCTCTTTTACTTCTTCTGCACCATGATGATGTGTGGACTTCAATCCTGTGTTCATGAAGTATTTTTCCACATGATCTTTACAGCATATAAGAATCAACAAGGTGTGCATGGGGATTGGTGTACAATATATGTAAAAATGCAAATTACTGTGTCCCCTTCCAGATTTAACATATCAGAATCTTTGCATGAGGACTGGGATGAAGCCTAAGAAACTGCATTTTAACAAATCCTTCAGGTGATTTTTACACATGTCAAAGTTTGAGACCACTAATATAGTTATAACACTTCCCACCCCCTTCATATACACTTTTTTATAATTACAATTTTCATTCTTAATTCCTGCAGAGTGGCCAGTCTTTTTCCAAATGAAGGCAGAAGCCATTTAAACAGTAGTGTTGGTTTGAATGAATTTTCCCAATCTCCTAAGTTCTTTTTTCACAGTTCCACAGGCTCATTTCTTCTTATTGTATTGTGTTTTCTTTAATAATATATGTTGTTATCCAATGTCCCTCAAAGACAGAATATATTTGATTGGGGGCTGTTGATCATTTTAGCAATGACAAGTCTCCAACAGGGTACCCGATTGGGCTTGAAGATGTGAATAATTATTTTGTAAAGAAGTCTTACTGATGCAGGGGAAATTTAATCTTGGTGAGACATCAGTCTATAGCTCTTCACTTCATTTGGATTCTGGTAAAATGCAGGGACAAAATTTGTTATACTCTGTGTATATCTTCTTTTCATGGATAGAGGTTTCATCAAGCCAGAGGTTTACTTTTCTATTCCTAATCACTATTGCATCAACAAACATTTGCTGATGTGTTTTATTGGTAAACCTGGTTTTTATTTTATGGTTAACAAAAGTCACCATTAAATTTTTCCCATATGACCAACACTGTTTTAAATATCTTTATATTGCCCAACATTTATAGTAGGTGCCCCCAAAATATTTGTCCCTTTCTTCCTATCCTGAAAAATCACAAGCTAGTGAGACTCTACCTAATTCTCAATTGGTTTATTGCAGTGTTTTTTAACTAAATTCTGTCAATCTCATTCCTTTGTTTTGGAACAGATAAATCTTGACTAAAGTACTGCTTTGTTTATCTACCTTCAATGATGTTACCAATCAAATTATACCTAGCTTCCTTATCCGAGTACAAAACTCTCTATAATCACGTGGGAACATACTTCCCCACTTATTTTTGAGATTTTTACCTCTAGAAAGCAAGGAGTAGGTTCTTCAGCTAACCAAGGAAATGTGCTTTAGGGAAGATTGAAAGTAAGTTTTGGTATGATGGGTGGTTGATGCTTGGGGAAGTTAGTGTGGTTTAGAGGAAGGGGCCCCAATCTAGAGATTTGCTTGTCTTTCCTGTCATCTCATTACCCAGCTTTGTGCCTGTTGAGAGTCCCTTAACCACATGGCACCTGCATTTCTTTGCCTTTAAAATGTAGGTAAATATGCCAGATTCCACTCTTCTCAAATGGATTGTTAACAAGATAAAAAATACTACTGTCATTTTAAAAGTGCTCTGTAGCAACAAGATATTGAATTTAACACTTTCTAGAGTCCCCAAATAGGACACCTTAGAATCACCAAAGTCAAAACCACTTGCTGACATATTTCTCAATGACTTGATAGGCTAAAAGAGGCTCAAGAGCTTGCTACATTTTCCTTGTCTGTGTATGTGATTCTTGGTATCCAATTTAACTTGTTTTGCAATAATTGTGGATTTTTGTGATAATTGTAGATTTACATACAATTATAAGAAATAATTCAGAGACACCCCCTCCATTCCCTCAGTGTTTTCCATGGTAATGTATTGCACACCACAGCACAATACCAAATGAGGAAATTGACAATGGACCTTATTTAGATTTCATCCTTGGACCTTATTTAGAGTTCACCAGTTTTACATGCGTTCCTCTGAGTGTGTGTGCCTGCGTGTGTCTGTGTGTGTGTGTCTGTGTGTGTGTGCCTGTGTGTGTGTGTCTGTGTGTGTGTGTCTCTGTGTGTGTCTGGCTGTTTGAAATTTTACTTCACGTAGATTTGCATGGTCACCACCACTATCAAGATACAAGTTCCATCACCACAAGTGTCCACCTTGTTTCCCTTTTATAACCATACCCATTTCCCTTCCAACCTCCCCCAACCCGCATCCCTAACCCCTGGCAACCACTGATTCATTCTCCATTTTTATAATTTTGTACTTCAAAAATGTTATGCAAATGGAAGCATATGACATGTAACTTTAGGGGGTTAACTTTTTCATCCAGCATAATTCCCTGGAGATTCATCCATATGTGGCATGTGTCAATAATTCACTCCTTTTTATTGCTGAGTAGAATTCCATGGTGTGTATATACCATGGTTTGTTTAACCATTCCCCCATTGTAGGACATCTGAGTTGTTTCCAGTTTTTGGCTATTATGAATAAAGATACTGGGGACTTTCATGGACAGGTTTTTGTGTAAATGTAATTTTACATTTCTCTGGGATAAATGTCCAAGAGTGAAATTAATGTGTCATATGTTATTTACTTGTTTAACTTTTATGAAACTACCAAACTGCTAATTCAAAGTGGTTGTACTATTTCACATTCCTACTAGCAATGCATGAGAGATGTAGTTTCTTTGCATCCTTGTCAGCATTTAGTATTGTCACTGTTTTCTACCATGTCCATTCCTATAGGTTTGTAGTGATATCTGATTGTTGTCTTAATTTGCATTTCCCTCATGGCTAATGCAGTTGAACAACTTTTCATTCACTTAATTTTCAACTGTATATCCTATTTAGTAAAATGTTCATATCTTCTGCCGTTTTGTAATTGTATTGTTTTGAAGTTTTTTATTGTTAAAATTTGAGAATTCTTTATATATCTTACATATTAGTCCTTTCTTGAATATGTGATTTGCAAATATTTTCTTCCAGTCTGTAGCTTGACTTTTCATTCTTTTGATAAGTTGTTCACAGAATAAAATTTTCCATTTTGACAAGGTCCAGTTTATCAATTTTTTCTTTTATAGATCATGCTTTTGCTGTCAGGTCTAAGAACTCTTTGTCTAGCCCTAAACCTCAGAGATTTTTCTCCTATTGTTTTTTCTACAAGATTTATAATTTTGTATCTAAATTTAATCTATAGTTACATACGTAAGTGACTCTTTTTTTTTTATTAAGGTTATGAAAGTTAACATCCTTGTGAAATTACAGTTGTACATCATTATTAGTCATGTTGTAGGTACACCACTTCACCCCTAGTGCCCTCCCCCCACCCCACTTTCCCCTGGCAACCACCGATCAGTTCTCTTTGTCCATATGTTAACTACCACCTATGAGTGGAGTCATACAGAGTTCGTCTTTCTCTGTCTGGCTTATTTCACTCAACATAATACCCTCAAGGTCTATCCACGTTGTTGTGAATGGGTCGACTTTGTCCTTTTTTATGGCTGAGTAGTATTCCATTGTATATATATACCACATCTTCTTTATCCAATCATCAGTTGCTGGGCACTTAGGTTGGTTCCATGACTTGGCTATTGTGAATAATGCTGCGATGAACATAGGGGTGCATGGAATTTTGGAATTGCTGATTTCAGGTTCTTAGGATAGATACCCAGTAGTGGGATGGCTGGGTCATAAGGTATTTCTATTCTTAATTTTTGAGGAATCTCCATACTGTTTTCCATAGTGGCTGCACCAGTTTGCATTCCCACCAACAGGTACGAGGGTTCCCTTTTCTCCACAGCCTCTCCAACATTTGTCACTCTTAGTTTTGGATATTTTTGCCATTCTAACAGGTGTAAGGTGATATCTTAGTGTAGTTTTGATTTGCATTTCCCTGATAATTAGTGATGATGAGCATCTTTTCATGTGTCTATTGGCCATCCGTATATCTTCTTTGGAGAAATGTCTGTTCATGTCCCCTGCCCATTTTGTAATTGGGTTGTTTGATCAAGGCATTCAGTCAATGCAGGATGAAAAGTAGCCTGAGGGCTTGCTGCTAGGTGGGGCCAGTCCCTAGGGTGAGTTGCCAGCCCTGGCTGAACTGGATTAAATCTGTGCCCTAGTGGGTGTGGCAGATCCCTGGGCTAACAGCCCAAGGGACACACCTCAATGGCCCCCACCTGTGTCTGTATCAGCGCACCTGGACCAGCTCAGAACAACGGCCCCCACCAATGTCTCAGTCTCCGGAGAGGATCCTCCTCTCACCAAGATGCCCCCAGAGCCCACCAGGTGAGTCTCGTTTCACCAAAGGACAATCAGCCTTCTCTCTGGTGATTTTAGGTTTTGCAATGAGTGAGTTTGTGCGTGGGCCCTTTAAGACCCGGATCTTTTCGGCTTTCGGTGTCCTTGCTGCAGTTAATAGCCAGCAAAGCCAGACAGTAAGAACCCCCTCTCAGTTGGGCTGAGTCCAAAGGATGGTTATAGCAGTATTGCCCCCGCTCCGGACCTCACTCCTCCAGGGAGGGCTGCATACATTAGGATGGCTCCCGCCTGGCCCAGCTGAAAAGATCCGCTGCTCCCAAAGGTGGCTTTTTTCCTCTCTGGCCGGAGTTACTGCCTCTTCTGCTTTCGTCAGGACTGTCCCTTGTTGTGGGGGTTCTTTTTATCCAGTTTTCAGTTTTCAATCCAGGGTGATTCTTCCTAAAATTGTTGTAACCTGGTTGTGTTTGTGGGAGGAAGTGAGTTCAACGTCTGCTCACAGCGCCATCTTGACAAGAACTCTGTGGCTCTTCTTTTTTTAAGGCTAGTTAACATCCATTACCATACATCTAAGTGATCCATTTTGAGTTAATTTTTGTATAAAATACGATGTTTAGCTTGCAGTTAATTTTTTTAAGATAAAAATGTTCAATGGCTGCAGCACCATTTGCTCAAAAGTCTACCATTTCCCTTTTGAGTTTCTTTGTGACTTTGTTAAAAATCAATTGTATAGGAGTCTATTTCTGAGTTACCTATTCTGTTGGATTGATCCATGTGTCAATTACTCCACCAGTACTATACTCTCTTAATTACTGTGGCTATATAGTAAGCCTCAATATCAAGTATAATGATTCCTTCCAGTTTTCTCTTTCAAAATTATTTTAGCTAGTCCACTTCTTTTGCCTTCCTATATGCATTGTAGAATAACCTTGTTTATATCTCCAAAATCCTTGCTCAGATTTTGATAGGAGTTTTGTTAAACCTGTATATCAATTTAGGAAAACTTGACATCTTTTCTATCCTGAGTCTTTCAATCTATGAACATGGTATGTATCACCAATCTTCTTTGAGTTCTTCTATTAGTGTTTTGTAAACTTCATCATATAAATTCGGTATGAGTTTTGTTAGATTTATACCTAAGTATTTCATTTTTGTGCAATTGTAAATAGCATTTTAAAATTTTTTTCATTTCAGGTTCCACGTGTTCATTTATAGTATATAGGAATACAATTGATTTTTGTATGTTGATCTTGTGTCCTTTGGCCTTTCTGAATGATCATGTCATCTATAAACAGGGGCAGTCTTATTTTTTCCTTTCCAATTTTATGTCTTTTATTTCTTTTTTCTTGCTTGATTGCATGCAATGGCTAGAATTTCAGCATTATGTTGATTAAGAGTAATGACAGTGGACATACTTGCCAATAAGAGAATAACTGAGAATAACTCAGCCTTGGGGGAAGACATTTAGTCTTACCTTATTAAGTTTGTGAGGTCTAAGTTTTGTACATGCATGCTGTTAAGTTGAGGTAGTTTCCTCTGAACTTAGAGTTTTTGGTGTTATATTTTGACAAATTATTATTCTTCATTAATCAATACAATTATGATTTTTTTCTTTAACCTGTTGAGATAGTGGATTACATTGATTAATTATCAAATGTTGAACCAGTGTGCATAAATGAAACAAATTCCACTTGATCATTGTATATTTTTTTACACATTGTTGCATTCTGCTTGCTAATATTTTGTTGGGGATTTTTACATCTAAATTCATGAGACATATTGATTTATGATGTTCATTTTTTTTCATACTGCCTTTTGTTTTAGTACCAGGTCATACCATCCTAATAAAATGAGCTGGAAAGTTTTGCCTCCTCTTCTATCCTCTGGAAGAGATTACATAGAATTTATGCTAATTTTTCTTTAAATGTTTGGTAGAATATCCAGTGAAGTTATTTGGGAGTGGGGATTTCGGGAGGAGAAAATTTTATTATAAATTTAATTTTTATGGTTTTAGGGCAATTCAGGTTATCTATTCACTTTGATTAAGTTTTGATAGTTTGTGTTTTCAAGGAATTGGTCAATTTCTTTTGTTGCTGAATTTATGAGAATAAAACTGTTGGGGCTGGCCTGGTGGCATAGTGGTTGGGTTTGTGCACTCTGCTTTGGCAGCCTGGGGTTCAACAGTTTGGGTCCTGGGCATGGACCTACGCACCACTTATCAAGCCATGCTGTGGCAGACATCCCACGTATAAAATAGAGGAAGATGGGCACAGATGTTAGCTCAGTGATGATCTTCCTCAAGCAAAAAGAGAGGAAGATTGGCAAAAGATGTTAGCTCAGGGCCAATCTTCCTGAACCAAGAATGGAGGATTGGTAGCAGGTGTTAGCTCAGGGCTAATCTTCCTCAAAAAACAAAAATTATTCCTAGTATTCCCTTACTAACTTTTTAATGTTTTAGGATCATTAGTAATATCCTCTGTTTCACTCGACATTTTTGATGTGCACCTTCTCTCTTTTTACCTTTCACTGTTGCTAGAGGTTTATCAATTTATTGATTTTTTTTCAAAAACCAACTTTTGGTTTCATTGATTTTTTTCTATTATTTTACTGTTTCCAATTTCATTGATTTAGCAGCATCCCACAATTCTTGGTATGTTTTGTTTTCATTTTTATTTAGTTCTATGCGTTTTTTTTAATTTCCTTTGAGATTTATTAGAAGGGTGTTATTTAATTTCCATGTGTTTGAAGACTTTCCTGTTCTCTTTCTCTTATTGATTTCTAGTTTGATTTTATTATGGTTAGAGAACACACTGTACCTTATTTTAGATCTTTTAAATTGTTGAGATTTGTTTATGACTCAGGATATGGTCTGTCTTGGTGAACGGGTCACTGGTACTTGGAAAAATGTTTATATTGCTGTAATTGGGGAGAAGTCTAAAGATAGTAGTTAGATTCTGTTGGTTGATGGGATTTGCTCAGTGCTTCTACATCTTTGCTAATTTTACATCTAATATTTCTAACAGTTTCTGATAGTTGGGTGTTCTGGTCCCCAACTATAATTGTGGACTCGTCTATTTCTCCTTTCAGCTCTGTTAGCTTCTGTTTCATGTGTTTTGAAGTTGTGTTGTCCCATGCATACACATTTAAGATTGTTATATCTTCTTGGTTGATTGAACCTTTTATCACTATGAAACCGCCCTCTCTTCCTGTGGTCATCTTCTTCGTCCTGAAGTCTACTTTGTCTGATATTACTGTGGCTACTCTGCTTTTTTGTAATTAGTTTCTATGATATATATAATTTTTATTATTTTACTTTCTACCTACCTATGCTATTGTGTTTGAAGTAAGCTTTTGTAGAAAGCATAGTGTTAGGTGATATTTTTCAATCTACTCTGCTAATCACTATCTTTTAATCAATGAATTTAGATCATTTACATTTAAATTAATTATCGATATGTTATGTCTTACGTATGTCATTTTATTGTTTTCTGTTCATTTCCTCTATTTCTCTTATTTCTATTTGTCTTTTCTTACCTTCCTGTGAGCTTTTTGAACATTGTTTAGAATTCCATCTTGTTTTACTAACAGCGTTTTTCAGTGTATCATTTTTTTTTTTAAAGATTTTATTTTTTCCTTTTTCTCCCCAAAGTCCCCCGGTACATAGTTGTGTATTCTTCGTTGTGGGTTCCTCTAGTTGTGGCATGTGGGATGCTGCCTCAGCGTGGTCTGACGAGCAGTGCCATGTCCGCACCCAGGATTCGAACCGACAAAACACTGGGCCGCCTGCAGCGGAGCACGCGAACTTAACCACTCAGCCACGGGGCCAGCCCCTCAGTGTATCATTTTAAATAATTTACTTACTGGTTGCTCTAGATATTATAATTTACATATGTAACTTATCACATCCCAGTGATATCTATGTTTCACCACTTCAAGTGAAGTTTTGAACCTTACTACTATTTAGGTCCCTTTATCCTCCCAACTTTTAAGATATAATTGTCTCTAGTATTTCCTCTATATTCATTGAGTGTCTGATATTATAATTTCTCCTCAGTCATTAAACACAATTTAAGAAACTCTTGGGGAGGAGAATAATCCTTATGTGGCCCGATTTTTACCTATTCCATTTTTCTCCTTTTCTTTCTGAAGTTCTATTTCTTCTTACACTCTTATTTTCTTTCTGTTTGGAGAGCTCCCCTTATCGATTTTAAGTAATTCTCATAATTTCCTCATCTGAGAACATCTTTATTTCTTCTTCTTTCCTGAAAGATAGTTTTATTGAGCATAGATTTTACATTGATAATCTTTTTTCTTTTAAAACTTGAAAAATGTGCCACTTCCTTCTTCACTCCCTGGTTTCAGATGAGAAATCCACTTTCATTCAAATTGAAATTCTCCTCTAAGCAATGAGTCCTTTCCTTCCAGGTGCTTTTAAGATTTTTTCTCTTTGTCTTTAGTTTCAGAAGTTTAATTATGGTGTTATGAATCATATTTTTGTTCTCATCCCAGAGATCCCTGAGTTTCTACTCATGTTTTCTCAGTCTATTTTTTCTCTGTTGCTCAGATTAAGTGAATTTTATTGATCTATCCTCAAGTTCACTAATTCTGTCTTCTGTCATTTCCACTCTACTCTTGAACCCTTCTAGCAAGTCTTTTATTTGAGTTATTGTATTTTTCAGTTCTATTTCTATTTGGATTTTTTTTATCATTTTTATTTCTTTGCTAAGTTTTATAGTTTTAGTTCCTAGTTATTTGCTAATGAATTTTTATTATGGATGTTTGCCACACAATTCCAATATCTGATTTTTCTCAAGATTAGCTTCTGGTGATTGTCTTTTCTCACAACTTAAATAATTGTGATTCTCCTGGTTCCACATGTGACAAGTGATTTTCAGGTGAATCTTGGACATTTTAAATACTGTGTTAATTGACACTTGATCCTAATTGATTCTTCTGTTTCAGAGGCAGTCACACTATTTAGGCTTAGTGTGTAGGTTCTGGCAGCCCACCCAGCTGGGTTTCCATGTTCCTGATCTCTTGACCAGAGAGATGAAGTCATTCTTGTGTTCATTCTTTCTTTTTTTCTATCTATGTCTTTTGGTTACAGATTTCCAGGCTTTCCTTTGTCTAGCTTATATGGGAGATAAAAATAAAAACCATGGAACTCATCATAATTATTCATGTTCTGAGATCGCTAGCCACTCCACTTTACTCTCTCAACATTTCAGAGTACTTTTATGATTGTCTACTGAATTATATTAAGTATATTTAGCTGTATTTATAGGAAGGAGCAAGAAAAAGTAGTGTATGTCATTTCACTCCTTGCATCTATTCTTTAGTCTTAGGAATAGCAGTTTAAATATCATTTCTCTTTCTCTGTTTTAATATCTGTGCTCCAGGTATTGATTCCAGATATGATTGACAAGATTATAGCTCTGAATATATACGACAACAAAGGATTTTGAAAAGAGAAAATACTTCTGTAAAATATTTTAGATGAAATGAATACATGTACAAATACAAATTTGGACTCTACAAAACAAAACTAAGCCAACATTTTAAATATACCAAACACACACTTTAAATTTCTTAGTTATAATCTGTAAGAGGAAGTACTTTTGTGAAGAGTATGATGCACTGAACTTCTATAGGTAGAATTCCTAATACTATTAATTATTGATTTTAGGATCTTTAGAAAAACATGATACTTTATAATAAATGATTTGCGTCTTCAATATAAGGTTGAAAATTCATTTGCCACCTGTTTTTTCAGAGGACTTCCTGAGTCAGCCAGCAAAAAATATCTGTGTACAACTAGAACTTGAGGTCTGAGGTTTTAAATGGAATGTGAGAATACTTATATTGTCACCATAAGCCACTTTCCCTTGTTTCACCTTGCCTTATAATCATTGTTATTTGTTTATTAAACAAATACTTATTGAATACTTATTTTTACCGGGTACAGTGATTAGCACTAAGAAAATAGAAGCAGTGAAAAAATCCCTCTTATGTTATTTCACTATCAAACATCTAGAAAGGGTGGTCTGTGCATTCTTCACTCTTTCACTCCTGCTACCTTGAAGAGTACACTACACTCTCACCACTTTACAAATATTGAGGGTCATCGAAGACTTATTAACCTCCAAATCTCTTTCTTCGTCCATCTTTTTCTTTCTGTATAGTCTCACCTTCCTGAACCAGCCCAACACTAAGCCTGTCCTGATTATTAAACACTTCCAGCCTCCTTCAATGGTCCGTTCACCTTTTTTTATGAAACTGTGTTCAAGACTTTCACAGATTTTGTGTTCAAATTTCCTCTCATATAACTACCTAAGATATGACTCAGCCCTAACGTTTTTCCCTACCTCTATATAAATATTTTTAACCGTCTATGAGACGTTAACATCTGGGATTCTTCAAAACCTTTTCAAGCCCCCAAAGCCCAAAAACAAACCTTCCTCATGTAACAATCCTACTCCTAGAGTCCTGATGACTCCAAGCAGTCCTGAAAATACAGATGGAAAGTGAAGCCACATGGCTTGTAATATTGCCAAAGGAGAATAGGTATTGTACACCAAGACTAGGGACAATAACATAACACTGACAATGACTGACATTTAAGAGACAGGCAAAAGAGGGAAATGCAGCAAAGGAAGAACTCAGGCAAAGGAGCTGTAGGGAGAATACAGGAAAAATACAATGCCATGGAAGCAAAGATAAATGAAGTTTTTAAGAATGAAGAAGGAGTCAACAATGTCTCTTGCTTCCAAGAAGATGAGAAAGGGAAGGAATAGAAATTGGAATTCATAATAATTAGGCCTACCGGGTCCTCAGAGAGAGCAGTTATAAAGAATTGGTTGAGTCAAAAGTCGATTAGCCGAAGGCTGAGAAGTCAGCCAGTAAAATGAGCAAGCACAAACACACATTTTAAGACACACATTTTAAGAAATGTATCTATGAAAGAGGAGAGCAGGGCATTGTTACAGAAGGATGTGACATGGATTGGGGAGCTTTTGTCATAAACACTTGAATATGTTTAATGTTGACAGAAAAGAACCTAGAAGCAATTAGAGATCAAGTCAAGGAAAGAAAAAAAAACGGATTATCAGTTGAGAACAATAGTGAAGAAGTGTTGTTCAAGCAAAAGTATCATAACAGAACCTTAACTGTAGAAGAGAAAACTTTTCATTCCTTCATAGGAATTAATATTTTCTCTTTCATATCTACTTGCACTCCCTTAATGTCTAAGCATTTCTCATCGTATATCAAGATTATAATTCTTTCTAGAAAGCTGAACTCTCTGTTTACCAGCAATTGTCTGCATATTGCCACCAGGAAATATTCTCTATTAAACAGACTTTCAATGTCTTACAATCTGGCAAAGATCTTGTCTCTACTATTTATTATATTTGTCAAAATGAGCAATTTATATAACTTCCCTGTGCCTCAGTTTCCTCATTTGAAAAACAGTAATAGTTCCTAACTCATAGAATTATCGTTAGAATGAAAATGGTTAAAACAGTGCTAGGAACATGATAAAGGCTCAATGATATCAGATATTATCATTAATAATCACATTAACTGTAAACCCTTCTGCTTAAGCTTCAAAAGTTCTAAAGTTATTATGTCATATTTATCTCAAAGCTGGTCAAAAAGTGCACCTTTCATTTTTCTTTGAATAAAACATTCATTCTCTCTTAACACACTTTCTCCTTGAATTTGCTTTTCTTTTGCCAGTTTACCCTAACCACATTTATCTTTCAATTTAATACAATGTTTCAGACTGAATGTTTCCGTCCCTTAAAATTCATATGTTGAAGCTCCAACCTCCAATGTAATGGTATTTGGAGGTGGGTTGAGAGGGAAATAATTTTAGATGAAATCATGAGAGTGGTGCCATCGTGATGGGATTGGTGCCTTTATAAGGAGAGGTAGAGACAAGAAAGCTTTCTCTCCCTCCACAAGCACACACTAAGAAAAGGCTATGTGAGCGCACAGCTAGAAGGCAGCTGTCTGTCAGCCACGAAGCAGGTCCTCACCAGACTCCAAATCTGTTGGTATCTTGGACTTCCCAGCCTCCAGGACTGTGAGAAATAAATATCTGTTGTTTAAACCATCCAATCTATGGTATTTCGTTATAGAAGTCTGAGCAGATTAACGGATATTAGGTAAATTTCTATAAAGTATTATATAAATGCTCCTGTATTGACTGAACTTTCTTTTTTATATAGTCATACCATTATGAATAGCACACAAATTATTAATGCTATAAATGAATATATCATTTAGCCATGAATACTTAATTTTTAATAATTATTAGTATTGTCTTCCAAATAGATTGACAATTCCTTATAACATAACCAGGTGTTGCATTTATATGTGAACATCTGTGTGATTGTGTGTCTTTCACGTTAACTGAGACAGTGATAAGTGGAAGAACACGTAGACAGTGCTCAATATAGGAAATGTGTCTTTCTGGACTTGAAGTGTGGATGAGAAACAATTTCCCTTGATAATTCATAGCTCCAGACTTTTCCTCTCACAGGGTTGGGGTTTAACTTTACCTCTTGGTTTAGTTACCTAAAACTGAAATTACCCTAAAACTGTCAAATCTATCTGAGGTATATGAAGAAGCAAATATAAATTCTTTCTGGACCCAGGCCTCATATAATATACTGCAGTAAAACTCTAATGAAAGGCCGGCCTGGTGGTGTAGTGGTTAAGTTCACCCACTCTACTTCGGTGGCCCAGGATCATGGGCTCAGATTCTGGGCACAGACCTACATATCGCTCATCAAGTCATGCTGTCATGGCATCCCACATATAAAATAGAGGAAGATTAGCAAGATGTTAGCTCAGGGGCAATCTTCCTCAAGTAAAAGAGGAAGATTGGCAACAAATGTTAGCTCAGGGCCAATCTTCCTTACCAAAAAAAAAAAGAAAGAAAAGAAAAAAACCCTCTAGTGAGTATTTGTATTTGTTCATAATCATAAAAGTAAAACTCCTGTGGAAAAAGCCACTGTGCACAAGAGTGAGTTGTTTTAAAAATTTCAAAAGTTGACACCCAAAACTTCAGAAAATGGAAATATAACATACATAATATCAAATAAGCTCGTTTTATATGTTTCAAGAAATAAGAGATAGCATATAAAACATAGGATTAGAACAAGATATTGTTTTTAAAAAGGCAAATTTGAACATCTAGCAAAAATATAAATTTTAAAATTAAATTCTCAGTGGTTTGGTTATACACACTATTAGAATTAGAATTACCCCTAAAAGAATTAGTGAGGCAGAAAATCAAACTGAAAATTTCCCAGAATGTAGCACAAGGGGGCAAAGAAATAAGCACTACTAAAAAGAGATTCTATCCCGGAGGATAGAGTGAGAAGATATAACATACAAATCATTGGAGTTCCAGAAAAGCTGAATAGTGATAATAAGGAAAAAGAGTATTTGAATTAAGAAGATGAATAATTAGGTTCTGAAACTCCAAAGAAAGTCCATGCATAAAAGAAAACCTCACTCTGGAGAGATCGTAGTGGAACTGTAGAACCCCAGACAGAAAGAGGAGCATGCAAGCAGCCCTGATTAAAAGACAGTTTACATTGAAAGGAATGCCACTTCGACGGAGTGTTGTATCTTCAAGAGAAACAGTAGAACCTGGGAGTCAGTGAAATAACAACTTCAAAATGCTGAGAAAAAAACCGCCAAAATAATATCAACCAGCTAAGCTATCATTTGAGAATGATAGTTAAAGACATTTTACACAGAAATTGAGAGAGTTTATCACCAGTAGGCCCTCACAAATAAATATTCTAAAGGATGTACTTCAAGAAGGAAATAAAACTCAAACAGAATGACAGAGATGAAAGAAAAACGATAAAATAATTGGTAAACAATTGACCAAATATAAAAATATAATGAATGTATAAACTAATAATAATTATAATGTCTTATTTTGATGATATAAAAATGGAAATATAATACCCGACAATAACTGCTTGTAACGTGGGAATGATAGCATACCAAGAGTGAGGCAATAGGAAGGGGGGCAGTTCATCCAGGCTGGCTGTACCTGCAATGCATAAGTGATTCTAACAGGCATTTGCAGGTTTAATTCACCTTTCCCTAAGGGTAAACAATGCCCAATACCTTTTCATGAGTTTATTTGCCATCTATATATCCACTTTGGTGAAATGTCTATTCATGCCTTTTGGATTTTCCAATTGCATTTTTTGTTTGAATTTTTTTACTGTTGAGTTTTGAGAATTCTTTATTCTTTATGTAAGCCCTTTTTTGCAAATGCGGCTAGAAAATATTTTCTCCCAGTCTGTAGGTTTTTATCCTCTTCACAGAGTATACTACTCAGTAATAAACAGAAACAAACTATTAACACACAATCACCATGGACGGATTTCAAGGGAAGTATGCTGAATGAAAAAAAAAACTGCCTCCACCTTCTTCACACGGATCTTCATGTGGCCTTCTCCCTTGTGTCTTTGTGTCTCATCTCCCTTTATTCTCTCTTATAAGAATATCAGTCATTTAGGGCCCACCCTAAATCAAGAATGTTCTCATCTCAAGATCCTTATTTATATCTACAAAGATTCGATTTCTAATAAGGTCACATTCACAGGTACTGGGTGTGAGGACTTGGACATAATTTTTTGGAGGACACTATTCAATCCACTACAATCTAGATATACTTTTTTTTTTTGCTGAGGAAGATTCACCCTGAGTTAACATCTGTTGCCAATTTTCCGCTGTTTTGCATGCGAGCCACCACTGCAGCATAGTCACTGACGACCAGTGGAGTAGGTCTACACCCAGGAACTGACCCCAGGCAGCTGAAGCAGAGCATACCAAACCTAACCACTAGGCCGCTGGGGTTGGCCCTAGATATGCTATTTTTAGAAAAAGATTTGCCATATTTACGTTATTTCTCTTCATCTATCCCTCCCTCTCTGTCCCACCCTGTGTGTATGTGTATATTAACCACTTAAAAATTAATTACAGACATCATGCCTCTTTATCCTAAATATTTCAGCATGTGTTTCTTAGAAACAAATATAATCTCTTACATCACCACAGTAATATAATCAAATTCAGGAAATAAGGAGTGCAGAATCCATATTTGAATTTCACTGATTGTCCAATGATGTCCTTTGCAACAATGTTGCTTTTTTCTCTCGATATAGGGTCAAACCCGTGGTCACGCATTATATTAATTTCACGTGCCTTTAGTTTATTTTAATCTGGAACAGTTTATCTGTTTTTCCTTGTATTTCATGATATTAATTATGTTTTATA
The DNA here is from genome assembly GCF_021613505.1 of Equus quagga. Taxonomy (NCBI): domain Eukaryota; kingdom Metazoa; phylum Chordata; class Mammalia; order Perissodactyla; family Equidae; genus Equus; species Equus quagga. Next base: position 59,087,446 of record NC_060282.1, read on the forward strand.
TATTTTGAGTTTGCTTTGTCAAATACATACAAGTTTAGGATTATTCTATCATCTTGGTGCGTTGCATTATATATAATTATATATATAATACACTCTATCCCTAATAATGTCTTTTGTCTTGAAGATTATTTTGTGTGACATTAATATATCTATATCAGCTTTCTTTTCACTACTATTTCCCTCATATGTGCTTTTCCAACCTTTTATTGTAAACATTTTTATGTCCTACACTTTCAGTGTCTCTTTTACTGATTTTTAAAACTTATCATTACTCTTAATATTTAGCAGCAGCGGTAGCAGCATTATCTGTACATATGGAAAATATTTCTTGGATTTTGAAACATCTTTACTATTAGATTTGCTCAGAATGATTTTTTCTTAAATTTCAGACTGTCCTTCTAATAACATTTTGATTCTTCTTAAAATACTTGCTTTAGAAAAAAACCTCATGATGATGATATTGAGCTTATGGAGTTAAATAAAAGATTCTTCTCAGAAAGAGTGGTTTATAGCAGAGAAAACATAGGCTTTGGGGGCAGATAGACTCATGTTCAAACCTTGCCTCTGCCCCTAACTAGCTATGTGATCTTGAAAATGGTCTTAAACTTCTTTGCGATCAAGTTCTGCATCTGGTAAGCAATGCCCAGGTGGGCCAGTTCTCAAGATTTAAATAGGACAACTCCTGTCTCCAGCAGAGAATAAGAACTCACAAAGTATTATTTCTGTCCCTCTCATCATTTATTACTTCACTTTTCTCTCACAAGAGTTTTTTTTTTTTCTTACCTACTACTGCTCACTAAAATGCTTATTTTAAAATTTTTTGATAACCATTTATTTAAAGATAGGGAGAGTAAATAACTGTAAGTCATTGATTTTTGTTGGGATTCCTATAGATATGATAGCACAAAAATGCAAATCTTTATTATTAAACTACAATTAATGTTGATATAAATTATTCTAACCACTGCATGAATAAAATGCAAATTTCTATTATGAAATAGGCAGTAGCTAAAGATTAAACATCGATTTTGTTCCCAACCAAGAGAAATTACTTGTTTTGTCAGTGTAAGCTTTTCTCCATTTTAACTAAGATCTCATGCCTTCATTGCATTCATTAGTGCCTGTCAATACATAGTAGTGTTTAAATTTTACTTCCCGGCATTCTGGAGTAGAGATTCAGACTAGATCAATATTCACCTATTATCATCTGTAGTCAATGTATAATGTCTTCCTTGAGCTGATAAATAACTATCTTTTATAATAGATTTTAAAGAGTATTTAAATTTGTGATTTTGCTAATTGCTCTTTTCTACAGAAGACGTTAGCCTTAATAGATATGACCTATCTCTACACACAGAGCAATACATTACATCATCAAACTTGTATATTTCTACATTGCAAAAATGTGTGTATGCCTAAGCACAACACGTCTCAGAAATAAGTAGTGCATAAAGTGAAAGTCTTAAATGTTCAAATGACCTTGATTGTTCTCTATATGTGTGAGCTGAAGAAGTTAGTTTCTTTTCAGGATAATTTGTAAGATGAAAACTTATCCCTAAACTAGAATTACTAGACTCACCACCGGATGGGTGCTCTACCATGAGAAGCACATGGCCACATAGACTTACTGAGGAAACCACAGTCATGGCTCATATTTTATTGTCACTACATGCATTGGCTGGCAGAATTCTTTAAATTGCTATGCTTTTCTTATTTTATTTTGCTAATATTTTGTATTTATATAGATGGGTAGGTAGGTACATTTGAATTTATTTATTTTTCCCAAGCAAATAGATTTGAATGTGAGAGCTAAATATATGTATGTAGACTCAACCATATTCCCTAGTAGTTAAGAATGTGGACTTTAAGACTGTCTAGGGTCACATCCCTGGTCTCCCACTTCCAGCCTATGTGATTTTGAGCCAATTACTCTGCATAAGCTTCGCCTGTCTCGCCATTCTTGTTTTGTTCCTGATTTTAGAGGAAAAGCATCCAGTCTTTCAGCATTAAGTATGATATTAGCTGTGGGTTTTTCATAGATACTCTTTATCAGGTTAAGGAAGTTCCCTTCTAAAGGGTGTTGGATGGATTTTGTTGAATGCTGTTTCTTTGTCTATTGCAATAATCATATAATTTTTGTTTTTTATTCTATTGATATGTTACAATACTTTAATTAATTTTCAGATGTTAAATCAACCTTGCATTCCTGAGATAAATCCCACTTGATTAGGGAGTATAATTCTTTTTATGTATATGTTAGTGGATTCAGTTTAACAATATTTTGTTGAGACTTCGACATCCATTTTCACAGAGATATTAACTATTGTTTTCTTTTCTTGTGATGACTTTGGCTTTGTATTGTTACCAAACCCGAAGTGAGTTCGCTCACCCGTTGCGCAGCAAGCCAATCTCTGACACCAGGTGTGGTGGAAGAAAGTAGGAATTTTATTTTTGCACAGCGCTGAGCAAGGAGAGAGGGCAGCTAACGCTCAAATCCCAAACTCCCCAAAAAGCTAAAAGGAAGGGTTTTTATTTGGGGCTTTAGGTAGGGGAGGGGGAGCATATGGCCTTGCTGGTCAGAGCTTTCCCACCAGCCTGTCTTTGGCCTTGAGACACTTGCAGATAGGAGGGAGCTCATTACCTTGCTGGTCTGCAGCTTTCCCACCAGCCCGTATCTCTTTGTGGGAGGAGACAGTCCAGGTGCTTGTCCTTGACGGTGTCTGTCTCCATGGAGGATAGTGGATTCTGGAGCCAGGAAGCCAGAGAGTAAGCAGGGAATGAGTGTTTTGCTTTTAACCCCATATATGCTGGGTTTAATGTGGGGAAACTGATATCAGGGTCGAAATCAGTATCAGAGTAATATTGGCATCATAAAATGAGTTGACAAGTGCTCCTTCCTATTCTATTTTTTTGCAGTAGAACATAAAGAATTGGCATTAATTATCATTTAAATGTTTGGTAGAATTCAGTGGTGAAGCCTTTGTCCCTATCAGTTTGTGATAGGGAAAAAGTGGGGATATCCTTTTTCCCTATCAGTTTGTGTTTCATATATTTTGGTGCTCTATTATTAAAAATGTATACATGTATAATATAGAAGATATGCAATATAAAAATGTTACTCCTATATTCTCTTCCCCTCTCTTTGTAATAATATTGTTATACATGTTACATCTATTTTAATGTTACAAGCTCAATAATGCTTTGTTATAATTAGTTTACCACCTCTACTCATTTCCTTGGCCCTAAGCAGTTTTGCTTCCACCTATTTCCTTTATTCAGTTATTGGTAACTATATTACAAATATATTACTTTTCTATATGTTATAGGCCTAACAATACATTATATAAATATTTATTTTATATGATTATTCTTTAAATCAGAGAAGGAATGAGAAAAAATATGCATTTCTACTCTTTTATAATTACACAATTACTTTATACGTGCTCTTTATTTTTGTGTGTGTGGATTCAATTTATCATCTGTGGTCACATGCTTTTAGTCTGAAGAAGTTCTTTTAGTATTTCTTATAAAGCATATCTGCTGGTAACACATTCTCTCCATTTTTGTTTATCTGGAAATGTCTTTATTTCACTTTTGAAAGATAGCTTTGCTGAATATAGTAATCTTGATTGACAGTTTTTTATCTTTGAGCATTTTGAGTATGTAATCCCACTACTCTTCTGATGAGAAGTCAGCTATTATCTTATTGGGGTTCCCTTGTAAGTGACAAGTCATTTTTCTCTCACTGCTTTCAAGATTTTCTCCTGGTCTTTGACTCTGGCATTTTTACTATGATATGTTTGTTTGTGGATCTCTGTGTTTATCCTACTTGCAATTTGTTGAACTTCATGGATGTGTAAGTGTCTTTTAATAAATTTGGGTAGTTTTCAGTTGTTATTTCTCCTAATATTTTTCTACTCTTTTTCACTCTTACCTCTCTTTCTGGTACTCCCATTACGTGTTTTTGGTGTGTTTAACAGTATCCCAATTTTCTATGAAGATCTCCGCATTTTTCTTCATTCTTTTTTCTCCTCTCTTTTTCAGACTGCATCTATTAACCTTTTTTCAAGCTTGATATTTCTTCCATCTGACTATTGAAATCTACTACTGAGCCCTCGTAGTGAACTTTTCTTTTCAATTATTGTGCTTTTCAACTCCAAAATTCCCATTTGGTTTATTTTTTATAATTTCTATCTCTTTATTGACATTCTTTATTTGATACAACATTGTCATCATACCTTCCATTACTTCTTTAATCAAAGTTCCCTTTGATTTTTTTGAACATATTTATAATGGATCTATTGCGGTCCTTTTCTGTTAAATCCCACATCTGGTTATTCTCACAGACAGTTTCTGCTGTTTGAATTTTTCCTGGTGTATGAATTATACTTTCCCATTTGTTTGCATGTCTCATTTTTTTAGAAAGTGGACATTTTTGATAATACATTGTAGCAACTTTGGGTACTGGTTCCCTCTCACCTTTGGCCTTGTAACTGTTATTCATTGGTTTATTTTTTCAGTGACTGACTGGGTTATTTTAGTGAAGTCTGTATCCCCACCCAAATGAGCTGATCTACAGTTCAGTCTGTATCTTGACTCTTCTTCCAATTTTTCCCTAGCACAATCTCCAGTGTTTTTGAGAGCACCCTCAGGTTTGAACTTTCCCATGCTCTGTTGCAAATGAAATTAGTTTCTATGGAAAAACTTTAGGTGTTCTCGATCTTACAGCCTGCTTCTCACTCCAGACAAAATCTCTGAGCTAGGGATCTGGAGCTGGGTGTGGAACAATGGCTAGCTTCTTTCAAAGTGACACCCGTCCCCCCCAGGAGCTGAGTGTTTGGTGAAGGAGGATGGGCAACAGCCTAAGGTCTTCTTGGCTTACTTTTTCTAGTGTGGAACCACTGTTTCACAAGCCAGGGCAAGAATAATTGTGGAATAGGCAGTTGGTGGCAACATAGGAAATGTTGACATCATACTTCTCCCACAGGGAGCTCCACCTACTGGGAACTGAAGGAAGAGGGAGTCTGGTTTCCCAGCTGCTGGGAGACAGGAGGCAGGGAGAGGTCTTGTTTGAAATACCACAGACTCCTTCTTTTCTCATGGAATTTTTATAGATTTTCTTGAGTAGATATTTCTTCATTTGTACACCCTGAAGACCATTTCCAGAGATTTCAAATTGTTTTTATCTTCTAAAAAATACTTGTCACCAGTTTCAATGGGGAGGAGATACACAGAGCATCTCACAATGTCATGTTGGAAGTCAGTCCTCCTTTATACTACATTTTATCCTTTCAAATTATTGGTATGGTTTCTGTATCCCAACTAAAACAGGTGATTTCATGGAAATTAGACAAAATCTAATCAGATGCCCATGTATGTTCTTTATAGGAAAGTTATCATGCATGTATTGTTTTAATTAAAGATTACATAGAATGCAGATAGTGACTTTTAAATGTAATATAGCATACATTGTGTTTCCTTGAAAACATTCATATTGCTTCTTTTCTAGTCTGTTATACAGATCAACACTGCCTCAGGTGCCAACAAAAGTTAATGAATGAACTAAGTAACACTAGAGAAACACTGTAATACATACCCCATAAGGAGATTGACCTTATATCAAATAATACACACTGTTACAGGATACAAAAAGCTAGTAAGCAATCAGAAAGAAGGTATTAGAACAAGTCAAAATGCGTCAGAAGACTAAATTAATTCAGTTTAAAATCTTTTCACATAAATTATAAGTCACAGTAACACAGAACTTATAAATGACATTAAAGCTGTAGATATGTTTAATGGGAGATCAAATGTAAGAATCTTATAAAATTTTCACATTGAAATTTGGCAGATGAAATACTCTGGATATTAAGAATTCAGCCCAATGATAAAGTTGCCTTTTGCATTCATGCTTTCTGTTTCATAATCAGTACACTTTTTAGCTCGAAATAACCTACATAGGGTGTGCACCTTAAACAGAATATAAATTCTCCCATCAGAGTGCCAATGAGTAAGAAATGAGACACTGGGAGGTTAAGCAATTTTCTTATTTTTCTCAAGTAAATTGGCTCCAAGTAATTTCAAATAACTTTTTCTTTTAAAGAAAAGAAATCACAAATAGATGAGAATGTTCTGGAAACCTAGTGTCAGGGTCAGATATTCTCTGAAAAGTTGAAGGGAATGAAGAATAAGAATGTGAGAGGTGGGTCACAAATTTTAGATGACCCTGTGAATGTTTTAAGATCAGAAGAAATTTTCTTGAGATCACAATTTTTGTCTAAAACACATTTAATTTATAGTTAAAATAGTAACGGGAATTTCTACTTTTCTCTCTTGCTTTGTTTTATTCACCATTTGTGAAGTACTGGTGAGTAATTTTGCTCAGATGTTTTGCTAAAACTTTTGGCTGTCACTCAATTCCAAAACTGCAAGAATTGACATTTTTATGAAATGATCCCCTGAAAGTGCTGAGTTTTAAATTGAGGTTTTAATATGAGGAGATACAAGCTTTAGTTTCATAATGAAACTCAAGCAGCTCGGTTTAGTCCAAGTTTCACATGAACATAAAACCCAGAGACTAATGAAAACAATCACTAAACTTGATACATTAAATCCAAAATAATAACCCTACTCTACTATCATGGCACATTAATAGCATACTTTTAATCTTATCATTGAAATCCAAATATCTGGAATGATGTGTGAAAAATCACAATATGTCAGAGCCAAATTGTCCATTAACAGAATCATGTTTTTCTTCAGGTCCAGGTCATAATTAAATCCCAGAGCTTCACCTACGAATTTGTGCATTTATCCATTCAGCAAACATTGATGAGTGTCCATTATTTGTCAGACCCTATAGTAGGTTCTGGGCATAAAAGTTGAATAGAGATTACTTGTTTTCAAAGAGTTAAAGGTGGGGAAAATGACCACAATGTGGTAAGTGTTATGCTTTTAGAAGACATGACAGGAAAAGGGGAGAATATAAATCACACAGATCAAAGTCGCATTGAGGAGAAGGAAATGTTTTCCAGGGGGTGACACTGACCACACTTAAAGAGAAGAAACAGTAGGGTGGTAGGCAGAGGGAAGACAAGGGATTCAGGCATATATTTCAGGCAGAAGTATAAGGAAGAATGAAGACATGGAAACACAAAAGAGATAGAACTTCTTAATAACAAGTAGTTATGTGTATATTACAGAAGCCTATGGCACCATGGGGGAAAGTGTGGCTGGAAAGGTGAGGATAGGTCAATTTGTGGAAGACCTTGTATACTAAACTAAAGAGTTTAAGTCCCACTTTGAAATCTTAGAGGAAAGTAATAAAGAGATTTGAGTAGAGGGTTGACATGATCACATTGGATTTTCAGAAGATGCCTCTGACAGCAACATGGAAGATGGAAGGAAGAGGGTAAGAATGGAGGCTGGTTGTGGCAATGTAAGTGGAAAGTCATTAAGATAGAGAAAAACATAGCGTCAAGGAGAAAGACAAGGAGCAGATGAATATGAAAATATCAAGCGAATAGATTTCAGGACTTGGTGTCAGATTGGGTAAGTAGGAAAGAAATAGTCTAGGATCTTGAGATAATCATTTTGGTTCTGGGGAGTGGATGAAAGGAGGAACAAATGTGAAAAATGAAGACATTTGTTTGAATTATGAATAGGGTGATTTACCATGAAACTTTAAGTGGAAATATCCACTGGGCAGGTAGATGTGTGGTTCTAGAGCCCTGAAAAGGAGAAATGCATTCCGACGTCACAAGAATACCTGGTATGTGAAACCAAGATAATAGGCCTCTGGGTAAGCTCCCTACGTAGGGAGTATAGACCCAGAAGAGAAGAAAATTGAACTAAAAGAATAAAGACATTTAATGGGCAAGTGAACAAGGAGGAAACACAGTCGTACGTGGGTGTATACACAGCACACACATACCTACCCACACACACACACACACATACAGAAGACTGGGAAGGAGCAGCCAGAGAGTTAGATGGAAAACTAGGAGTTAATGAAACACGGAAGAAAGTTTTGCAAAGGGAGTGGAGGAAGTGTTTCATTCATTCATTCATTCATTGAACAATGCCCTCATTGTGCCCCTGATGTGAGCCAGCACATTCCAGCAGCACAGGTGCGGGGTGTGCAGCACAGAAAGTCTTTGAAGTGAGCCTCCTAGAAGAGCACTGTGAGTTCAGGGTAAATAAGGGATACTGTGTTTACCTGGCTCCTTTGAATCAAAAAGGAGCTCCACAGCCCTGCTTCAGAGAAGAATTGTGAAAGTTATTTAACACTCACTCCATACAAAACTCTAAATTTGTGGGGGAATAGGTGAGCTGTATCCCTGAGCCCATTCAAGGTTCACTCATCATCTGAGAACTTAAATTCCTATCCGAGGTTCATTAACCGGAAATTACATCATAAGAAATTATCACTGCACACAGCTTTCAGGCACTTTTACCTGAAAAGCGAATATTTTGTCATACTTATTTTTTACCATTACTTTTAGATTTAATGAAAAGCAAAAATTAAAAGGAAATTAAAAAATCAAAAACGAAAGAAAAATCTAGATTAGACATTATTCGTTACCCTCATTTTTGCTTAGATGTTTAATTCTCTGGGAATGTATTTAACCCTGAGATTAAGATAAAAACTTATATAGACTTTGATTCAAAATAATCTGTTTCTTTTTTAAGGTATATAAAGTACCAGATGGTGTAAAGATCAGGACTAATTTAGCCATATATACTCTACCATCTTGTCCAATAATCAGATCTTATGATACTCGCTCCTTCGTGTAATCATTGGACTTTAGCCCTGTTTTTTTGTGTAGTGTTTTATTAATATAAGATTAATGTTGTTTAAAAGAGAAACTCCTTTTAATATTCTACGTTCTTCTTCATCCCTTCCCCTTCCCAGGCCTCCATCCCAGAACTTAGGACTAAAATTGCTTCTTCCTCCTAAAATATATTTGTCCTACACTTGAAAGTGATTGGGTAGAGGAAGGTCGGCATGACACGTTCTGAAATAGCAGTATTTCAGAGCACCTTTCCAATTGTCACTGTCTGTACCCTGCAGAAGTATGGTTTCAATTTTGCTCTTGAAATATGAGTCAAGCTATGTTACCAACACATATTTTTCCCTGTCATAACATTTCACTTATTCTGTACTCTGTAGACAGTTTATAGGTCGCATCTTTTCCCTAGTCTTATTGAAATGGTATCTTCTTTCTCTTTGAATTCATTTTTCATTAGGGGAAGCAAAATCAGATTCTGTGCCCAATAAACAGAAGCATCTGGCCTAAGGATGTGTCATCATTGCTGAGCATCCCCCGCTGGTAACAAACAGCAGTCAAATGCCACTTAGGAGAGATGAAGATGCTGCTACTCCGCCTCCCCGTGTGTACTTTTGTAGTCATTAATGATCTGTCCCTCACCCCCGCCCCAGGAATTAATCAAGTGTGGAATTTGCAGAGGAGAAACACCTTGAAGCAATGATTCAATGGACTGGAACTTAATCACTGTCTTCACCTCATAGCAGTTTTGTAAGTTCACAGATCTGGGGTTGAAAGTCCCATTGGACATTTTTCATGTCTCAACTGGAGAACCGAGGAGACACATAACAGTGCCCTTAACTTCAGTTTTCATATTTCACAAAATTTTGTTAAACATTTAAGCAATTCTCTAAAGTTAAAAATTTTTGAGATATTGGTATGCTTTCTTCAGTTAAATAAAATGACTAAAGCAAAACGCCCAGGCACCATACAGGTTTTATTTGCACAAAATTCTAGCGTTACTCTCACAAAAATAAATATTTCCATTAAGAATGATCCCTTTAAGCAGAAAAGGTACTAGGTCTCTTTGTTTTTAAGAATGTGTGTTATTTCAAGTCAAAATGAAATCGTTCATCATTTACAAAATATAATAAAGAAGGACATAAAGAAAGCAAATGAATTTTGATATCAAGTAAAAACTAAACAATAAAATCTGGCCTATTTTACAAGGAAATCTAGTCAGAGTAATATCAGGGGAAAAAGATAAAGTGTAATAAATAATAAGAGAATCATCTTACTTTTATATAGCACATTGTATTTTGTAGGATAAAGATGATTATATCAGAGGTAAATCACCAAGTGTTGACCTCAGGAGTAATAACAGCCACAGAGAAACCACAATGCTGTTTAAAACAGGCAGTGAAAAAATAAGCGACAGTCAACTGTACTTTTTGATAAAGACAAAACATACATAAGGAATGTGGAATTTGACTCAGGCAGTTTTCCCTTTTGGTAAATACTGTAGGATCTTGCAAGCCTGGAGGTTGTTACTAGAGGTTTGTCATGCACTCTCTCAGCTTAAAATGTTAGCTTCCTTGAAAAAACACTATGTCAAGTATTGAACAAACCACACATTTATCAACACGGATGATGTATATTTACGTATAAGGGAGGGAAAGAACTGAGACTGGAAAGAGGAGGGAAGAATATGATATCTCTTACAAATTCCTTCCAGCTTTGAGCCCAAAATAATGTAAGAAGAGATCACCAGCAAAATACGAATAGCAATAATCTTCTAAAAAAAATGAAAGCGAAGCCAAGGGTAAAGTGAAATGAATGAAAATGAAAATAGCTTGATATAGAAGAAAGTAGACACATTAAAATCAAGAGTAAAAATAATCAAATGGATGCCCCAGGTGCAAGGAAGGTAGAAAAATATTTTAGAGCTGCGAAAAACATTTGAGAGCTGAATTAAACAGGCTAAATTAATCTTTGAGCAATTTTCTTACTGGGGAAGATGGAATTCATTTTTTTACCTTAGTGAATTTATTAATCTCCCCATGGGCAAAAAATCCATTTACATTTTTTAAGTACAGAAAGATCTGTGGGTTTTCAAAGCAGTTTTATAAGATATGAGTCATCATTACAAGTGTGTGAACAATCAGGTTTTTAAAGGCCTTTGAGTCTATACTTGTGGGTGATTTTAGCGATCTTTGCTACAGATCTCAATATTCATAGCATCGCTTTCCCTTGCTAAGTAAATAGCATAGAAGAGGAAGGTCAAGCTAAATTTTAAAAGGTCTTTCATTTATCATTAAATAAAATGTGAATAAGTAATGCATTGCATTAAATGCAGATTAATTCACTTTATCTGGAAATAGAAAGTATACTAGATTGTTTCAAAATTATTAGCAATTCCCTTTGTTTCTGTTTTACCCAAAACTAACTAGCCCTTTAATATCCTACTCACACACACACACACATACATACATAAGTTGAGCATTTAAAGTACTTTCTTGTTTTACCCCAGCAAAAAATAATTCCACAATTTCCATATTTGCCAAATTAGACTATTATAGCCTCCAAAAAAGTGACAGAAAACGTGCTTTAATATTAGAAATTTTGACTCTAGACAATTCCTCAAATTAGTGGAAGATGGTGTTTCCAAATTCCCAACAGATATTAATCTTCAGAATTTAGAAACAAGAAGTCAGAATTCCTGGGAAGTATCAGGAATTCCTGAAATCTTATGTTAGTCATAAAACACTTCCAGTGTTCTTCATTCTCTTTCCTTATTATTATAAATATCTTTAAACCATTTTTCAGTAAATAAGAAATGTTCAGTTTAATGGCATTTACAAAGAATTGTCACCTATAGCAAATACTCAAATAAAGGCAAATTGCCTTGGACATTATTAGATAGTATCTGAATAACATAACATTCAGACCTCCTATCAAGGGCAGGTGTTAAAATTGCCCATTGAAGGACCCATTTTGCTTCCAAAACTTGTTAAGTACCATCAACAAGATTTGCATAAAGTATGTGCATAAACTTACCAATATTTAATTTACCACAATGACTCACTGTTGGCTAGATAAGGTCACAAACATAGTTAGAATACAGCGCTAGTTAGAAGTAGGCTGACAGATGGAGACCACCTCGCTCCTACCTGCTCCTGTGCTGGTTCCTGGAAACGTCAACTCTAACCTTCCACTCCACAGTGTCAGCATTTCCTGCTCTTGTTTTTGACTTGACATTGATGGATTCCTTCCAACCAGATAAATCTGTCTGTATATTGTTAACCTTTAATTCTCACATGAAAACTATTATTCTTTTCTCCATTTTCCCAGTTTCTTGACTAACTTTTCTCCTGATTCAGAAGTGAGAAAACATAAATTTCCCAAGAAATGCTGAATAGAAATTTCTGGATGAAAACACTAATTGAAGGTGTGTGTACGTGCGTATATGTATGTATATGTGTATTGAGTGGGTCTAATGCATATTAAGTGCTCTTAAAAGTAGTATTTTCTCTACTAATCGTAGTGACATACAGCCAACATGAGACTTCCTTCCATACATACACCACTGACGGCAGTTATTTCACAAAACACAGATCAGAGAGTCTTTCCCACTTAAGATATAATCATCTGTTAATGATTAGAGATAAGATTGAATGAATGAATGAATGAATGAAAAATTTGGAAAGCTTTCAGAAACTTATGAAACTGTATCTTTGTTTTAATTTTTGAATCACCAAATCTTTTAAAAGCACATTAATAAACCTAGGTGAATTATAACTGTTTCTCATATATTTTAGGTACTAGAACACAGCATTTTGTTTATATTTTCAAATCATTTTATCCTTCATTACAAAATTTGTCATCTTACTACAACAGTAATGTGACAGCCAATTTTATAAAATTTTACAAAAGACCCTTAAATGGATAGCATATATATATATATATATATATATATGTATACATGTTTTTAAATCAGGGCTCAACTTCCTGAAATATCACCAACACCAGTAATTTTAGAAAAAAAACAAACTCACAAGTTTCTACATTTTTATGTGAGGTCTTCTGATTTTATAGAAGATAAGTTAAAGAATTAAGACTGCATGAGAAAAATAAAATCCACCTATAGGCCAAGTTTGACATATAAGATACTAGTTTGAGATCTTTGTGAATGTGGTGACTACTTCACATTTCACAAGACATTTACAGTGCTGTGAGAAGCAAAGAGTTAGGGCAGGAAAAGGTAGAGGCCAGTATGTTCCAAGCAAGGAGCTTGGCATACACTTCCATTCATGGCAAATGGTGCAGAACTCCCAAAGCGCCCTTGGTGATGGTGGAATACTACCTTGGAACAGCTTTGCTTATATAATTCATTTTGTGTACAGCAAGGCAGTAATTATAGTGATGACAGTTTCTTCTCAATTTCAACTCATGCTGGTTAAATCAGTTACTTTCTCAATGTCTTTTCCGATTTTGATGGTGACATGTAGCTTATAAGGTAGGAAGATGGAAACACAAAAGAAGCACAATTTTAACTTCTATTTTCATAAGTATCAGCTGATACTCTATGTTCATTTCTGAAATAAGGACTCACCTGCTAACGAAAGTGCAGTCCTTTCTTTTGCCCTTTGATTGCCCAAATATGAGGATAATAATACTTCTCCAGTGTGAACTCAGGAAATGCTCAATAAAATGTATCCATTCTTGTGGGCAAATGGATGAAAAGATCAGCTCGAATGTAAACCACATGCTCACAAAAATCTTACACTGCAGAAGGTGAATGTTTTTAAAAAATACTTGGCGCATATTCTGGAGGCAGCTACAACAGAGATGGAATTCCCTTTGAAAGTTCCAGCTGTGATGACTCTGACCAGACTATATTACAATAGCTACTTAAACAGTGTCCAAGCTCTATAATGAGTTTATGTAAAGTGATGGGAACTTCCCCTCTGATGTTATTCACATAGTTAACAAAGTAGGTCAAACTTTGTGCAAAAAGATTTGTTTCTAAATTGCCAAGGTGAATAATCTCTGGCTTGTACACTTGCATTCAAGTAAAATCTAAGAAGGAAGAAGATGATTTACTCAGGGCGCTGTTTGTAGAGTCTACCAGAATATTCTGCCAAGTCAGTTTTTACTATAAGGTCTGTTGATATCTTATGGAGCTAGAGAATTACATGGAAGAAGATGATGAGTCATGTGTTGTTATGGGCTGAATTGTCTCCCCCCAAAATTCATATGTTGGAGCCGTAACACTCAGTACCTCAGAACGTGACTGTACTTGGAGACAGGACCTTTAAAGAAGTAATTAAGCTACAACAAGGCTGTTAGTATGTGCCCTAAGCTGATCTGATTGGTGTTATAAGGAGAGGAAATTTGAACACACAGGAAGACACCAGGGATGTGTGCATACAGAGGAAAGACTGTGTGAGGCACAGCAAGAACGTGGGCATCTGTAAGCCAAGGAGAGGTCTCTGGAGAAACCAACCCTGCCAGTACCTTACTGTTGGACTTCCAGCCTCCACAACTGTGAGGGAAAAGAAAATTTCTGTCATGTAGGCCACCAAGTCTGTGGAGTTTTGTTATAGCAGCCCTAGCAGACTAATATGAATGTGTTTGGCAGATAGATTACAAGGAAACAACCATGTTTATGCATCTATTTACTTTCACGACTCTGACTCCACAGAAGATGTGGATGAAGATTCAGGACTACTGAACAAGGAACATGAATCCTATGAAAGAAACCGTCATTGAATACATCAGTTAAAATTTCTGTTTTTCTTAAGATCATTGCTGGTCAGATTTTAGAAGTTGGAAGCAGATGGTTAAGGTTGGTGATATTTTCAAATGAAGTAGTAATAGAACGGAATGATTTGTACTCCACAAGAAAAAAAACATGCTGGGTCTGCCAAAACTCTGTAGGAACGAAAGAAATATAAGAAAACGAAGCTTCAGAGCACTCTAAGAGATGAAAGGCTTTTGACTTTACTTTTCTGATGTAGAAGATAGATGTCTGCCAACAGTTAGAAAAGCATAAAAAGGAAAAAAAGGAAGTATATTTTAAAACAGGTGCATTGTGACTAGTACCTCAGTAAGATATACATGAAAATAATCATTGTATCAATACAAAGTAGATCTACAAAAAGATCAAAGGAAATTGTTCTTGTTCTATGGCTGGTTTCCAAGAAGCAGATAGTCTCTATTTGATAAAATATTCATGAATGATATATGATAAATATATAAATTTCCTAATAATTTTAATATTAAGGATAAGTGACTATTTCTGAACTTTGTCTAACAGTTTTAAAATACATTGCGCAAAAAGATCTCATTAATTGAAAGCATTGTAATAGTTGATTTCCTATACTACTTCGTCTCTTCAAAAGAATGAAAAACAGGAAGAGACGATTGAAAAATACATTTTCAACCTTTTTATAATTTGTTATCAACTACATTGCAGCATAATTCACATTTAAAAGATGAATCTATTTTAGGACCGGCCCCGTGGCCGAGTGATTAAGTTCGCATGCTCCTCTACAGGCGACCCAGTGTTTCGTCCGTTCGAATCCAGGGCGCAGACATGGCACAGCTCATCGAGCCACGCTGAGGCTGCGTCCCACATGCCACAACTAGAATGAGCCACAACTAAGAATATACAACTATGTACCGGGGGGCTTTGGGGAGAAAGAGGAAAAAAATAAAATCTTTAAAAAAAAACTATTTAAAAAAAATAAAAAGATGAATCTATTCTAAGTAAAGTGTGATGTTTGACAAATGTTACCATTACCACAATAAGATACAGAATAATTCCATTATTCTAGAAAGTTCCTTTGTGCCCTTTCACAGTTAATCCAGCCCACCCTTGGACCTAGTCAACCACTGATGTATTTTCTGTTACTGTACATTAGATTTGTCATTTCTGGATTTTCGCATAAATAGAATTATTCAACATATACTTTTATGTGTGGCTTTTTTGCTTTGAATAATATTTTTGAGATCTGCTCATGTTGTTGAATGTATCAGTAGTTTGTTCCTTTCTGTTGCTAAGTAATATCCTATTGTGTGGATATTATCAGTTTGTTTATCCATTCACCAGCTTAAGGACATGAGTTGTATGTAATTTTTAGCTACTATGTGGACATATATTATCATTTCTCTTCAAAGAACACCTAAAAGTGGAATTGCTAGATCATATGGTAAGTATATGGTTAACATTAAAGAAACTGCCAGTTCCCCAAAGTGAGTGTATCAGTTTCCATCTGCACCAGAAATGTATAAAATTTCCAAAAGCCAACACTTCATTGCCAATGTTTTTCATTTCAGCCTTTCTAGTTTACGAGCAGTGGAATCCACTCTGCTTTAGATATACATTCCCCTGATGGCTATCAATGTTGAGAACTTTTCATGTGCTTATTGGCCACTTGCAGATCAGTTTTTTTTTAATTTAATTTAATTTTATTTTATTATTTATTTCTTTTAATTTTAAGGAAGATTAGCCCTGAGCTAACATCTGCTGCCAATCCTCCTCTTTTTGCTGAGGAAGACTGGCCCTGAGCTAACATCTGTGCCCATCTTCCACTACTTTATACGTGGGACACCTGCCACAGCATGGCTGACAAGTGGTGCTGCACAGGTCCACATATGGGCTCGGAACCGACGAACCCTGGGCCACGGAGGTGGAATGTGTGAACTTAACCACTGCGCCAACAGGTGAGCCCCTAGATCACTTTTTTTGAAGCAACCGTTCCAATCTTTTGCCTTAGTTTATTGGGTTGATTTTCTTCTTACTATTGAGTTGTATGAGTTATGGCTTCAAGTCTTTGGTCAACCATATGTATTACAGGTATTTTCTCCCATTCTGTGGCTTCTGTTTTCATTTTAATGAATTCTTTCAAGAGCAGATCTTTTAATTTTGATGAAGTCAAATTTATCATTTTTTTCTTAACAGTTAATGTTCTGCATGTCTCTGAGTCTTTGCCTATCTCAAAGCTGAGATTTTCTCCCATATTTTATTTTAGAATTATTATCATTTTGCATGTTAGATTTAGCCCTATGATTTATTTCCAGTTAATTTACATATATGTCATGAGATAAGTCAATGTTTCTTTATTCTTGTTCCAAAATCATTTGTTAAAAAGTATATTCTTTATCCATTGAAAGGATTGGCATTCTTGGACATAAATCAATATATCTTACGTGTATGGTATATTTCCTGACTCTCTAGTTTCTACCATTTATTTATATGTCTGTCACCATGCCAATGCGATAGTATCATAATTACTGTCTCTTTGTAGTAATGGAAGACATATTTAACCACTCTATTCCCTCAGTGATCTGAAACAGAGTAGTTGGGAGGTATCTAGCCACGTGGGAACAGATTTGGAAACATTATCTTCAAATTAAAGAGACAAATTTAATTTCCTTAAAATTACCTATAAATAGAAAAATAAACATCCAAATTCATAATACCCAGCTCCAGAACCAAGGACTCTGGCAACGGTTAAGTGGAAACTGTGTAGAAAAGAGGAAATGACAGCATGGAGCCTAGAGATGACAGAACACAGAAAAAATCATTTCCAATAGGAGAGTGCCATTTTGAGTGGGAAATACTTAAAATGCGTCTGAGTTGTGCTACGAGAGCACTATGGAGAATTCCAAGTGAAGAGAAGTTACGTCTAAATTATAAGAAATCCACAGCAGAGGAGATTTAAATAAAAAGTTAATAAGGGACATGATGAAGAAGCCAAAATAATAAAAAGTGATTTTAAAAAGTGGAAAGAATCACAGAGAATGTGAAAGAAATGGAAGATAAGCAAGGAGCATACAGTATGTACATATAATTATTCTTGGAGAAAAAAAGAAATTGATGGAGTATAATTACATTTTTAAAATAGTATCTTAGAAAACTTTCTGGAAATAAAAGAAGACCTAAATCCACATATTGAAAGGTCCCACTGTACACTCCAGAAAACTGATGTGTCCTGATAAAACGGTTAGACTTAAAGATTGAGAAAAAATTCTTCAAAGGATCCAGGAAAAAAGGCAGAGTCATTTAAGAGGGAAGAAAACCTGGTTGGCAAGACTTCTAAGCAAATACATATAAAGCAAGAATACAGTAGACCAAGATTTTTTTTTAAATCGTGCAAAACAAAGTTAGAATGGATGAATTTTGTATCCAGCTGAGCTATTGTCATTTACAGGGAAGGTTAATCTGTTGACCACTGACTTCTTGGCAAGTGCGTATGAAACAATACAAGAATGCAGCAACATCTTCAGATGCTCAGTAAAACAAAGTGGGAACCAAGGATTTTATATTCAGCCCAGCTTTTCTTCAAATGTCAAGACTATAGAAAAATAATTACAAACTTGCAGGATCTTGAGAAATACTGTATTCAAGAGCCTATCCTGAGAAACCCACTAGAGGACAAGCGTCATCCAAGAGATTACTGAGAAACTTCTGCAAAGTTCCAATGAATTTAATTACTTAACCTCTAAGACAAAAAAAAGTTCAGACAATGGAGAAAAATCACATGTAAATATTTTATATTCTGACAAAGCAAAAGTAATACAATTTAAAATGAAAGCAGAAAGGAGAAAACTAGAAGAAAGTAAAGTAAGCTTATTGATTGTTATATAAGTAAATATTATCAAAAGATAATATTTAAACTGGAAAACTAAGTAGAAGGAAAAGTAAAGAAGCAAATATAACTGTAACCACTGTGATAAAATTCCAAATCTTTTAAAGACCAAAAGAAATTTTTTTAAAGAATAAATAAAATAGATCACAAAAGAGAAAAGAATACAATAAGTAGAGGATTATACATGCTATAAGTATAAATAAAATAACATTACAGAATTAAGACATAATAGTTATATCAATTAATCTGTGTAAAATAAACAGATTTCCAAATAGATTGTAAAGCAAAACTCAAGGCTATGTTACATATAAGGGACATGCCTAAAAAAGTAAAAATAAATAAAAATAAAAATAAAAAATAAAGAATTAAGAATTAAAAAATAAAAAATTAAGAGATGAGAAAAAATATAACTGAAAATTGGAAACAATAATGACAGAACTTGACAGCATGAAATTCAGATCAAAAAGCATACAACACTATAAAAATGATACTTCATAAAGCTAAATGCCAATATTACAATGAAGATCTAAAAGTTGTCCATCAAAATAACACAAAAACCTTCTTCATAAATCAGAAATGACAGATGAAAAAAGAAGAAATGGACAGAAAGCCACAAAAAATAGATTTTACAAAAACCTCCCTAAAAAGAAAATTCTGGGATCAGACAGCTTCACCAAGTGAAAAATTCACCAGGTGAATTCTACCAAACATTTAAAGAAGAATTAGGAGCCAGGCCTAATGGTTAAGCTCTCACACTCTGCTTTGGTGACCCAGGGTTCACCAGTTTGGATCCTGTGCACAGACCTACACACCACTCATCAAGTCACATTGAGGTAGTGTCCCACATAAAAGAAGTAGAAGTACCTACAACTAGGATACACAGCTATGTACTGGGACTTTGGGGAGAAAAAAGAAAAGGAAGATTGGTGACAGATTTTAGCTCAGGGTCAATCTTCCTTACCAAAAAAAACCAAAAACAAAAAAACGTTAAAAAGAGAAAATTAATATGAATTCTTCTTAAACTCTTCCAAAAAGTAGAAGAGGAGAAAATACTTCCAAACTCATTTTACAAAGCCAGCATCAACCTGATATGCAAACCAGACAAGGACAAGAAAAGAAAATTACAGGCCAATATACCTGACGAACATATGTGCAAAAATCCTCAACAAAATAAAACAAACTAAATTCAACAGTACATTAAAAAAATCATACATCATGATCAAGTGGAATTTATTCAAGGGATGCAAGGATGGTTCAACAACTGAAAATTAATCAAATGTGATACACCACATTACAAATTGAAGGATAAAAACCATACAATTATCCCAATAGATGTAGAAAAAGTATTTGACAAAATTCAACATCCTTTCATGATAAAATCTCTCAAAAAACTGGCTAGAGGGAACGTACATCAACATAATAAAGGCCATATGTGACAAGTTCACACTAACATCATCTTCGATACTAAGAAAGAGAGAGCTTTCCCTCTAAGATCAGGAACAAGACAAGGATGCCCATTGTTGCCACATTCATTCAGTATAATACTGGATGTCCTAGCCAGAGCAGTTATGCAGGAAAAAGAAATAACAGGCATTCAAATTGGAAACAAACAAGTAAGACTGTCTCTATTTGCAAATGACATAATATTATATGTAGAAAACCTTAAAACTCCATGAAAAACTGTTAGAATTAATAAACAAATTCATTAAAATTGTAAGATAAAAATCAATATACAAATATCAGTTGCATTTCTATATACAAATAATGAAGTATTAGAAAGAGAAATTAAGAAAATAATTCCATTTATAACAGTATCAGAAACAATAAAATACTTAGAAGTAAATTTAACCAAAGAGATGAAAGATCTATACAATGAAAACTGTAAAAATTAATGACAGAAATTGAAGAAAACACAAATAAATGGAAAGATATTCCATGCTCATAGATTAGAAGAATTAACATTGTTAAAATGTCCATACTATCTGTGATATTGTGATTTATAAGAAATATACATTTGGTTATTCAGATGACAAAAATATATTTCTCATGTATATTTGGTTTTTGTCCACTTCTCCTGGCTCACAATTCCCCAAACCCTTGAATTTTCCTGAGTGGTAAGGGCAATGGGGCCATCTTTTGTTCTATTTGTTTTCTTATCCTCATTTCCTGAAAACACTTCAGAGCCATAAAGGTAAGATGAGTGTCTTATTATTCATAACAAGCCCCTTTCCACCGTAATTGGGTTTATATTAATGAGGTGACTTTTGAAAAGCACCTAAAGATAGATGCTGGTTGCCACTGAAGCCAACCATGTAATTAAAGGGTTGGAACTTTTGGTCCCAACCCCTGACCTCCAGGGAGGGGAGAGGAGCTGGAGATTGGATTCAATGGCCAATGATTTAATAAATCATGTCTGTGTAATGAAACTTCCACAAAAACCTAAAAGGATGGGGTTCAGAGAGATTTTGAGTTGGTGAACAAAGAGATTTGGGGAGAATGGCATGCTCAGAGAGAGAATGGAAGTTCCATGCCCTTTCCCCATACCTTGCCCTTTGAATCTCTTCCATCTGACTGTTCCTGAGTTATATCCTTTTATGATAAACTGGTAATCTGGTAAGTAAAATGTTTCTCTGAGTTCTATGAGCTGTTCTAGCAAATTAATTGAACCCAAGAAGGAGGTCATTGGAACCTGTAATCTTTAGCCTCTTGGTCAGAAGCACAGGTGATAACCTGGGCTTGTGATTGGCATCTTCAGTGGAGGGCGGTCTTGTGGGACTGAGCCCTTAACCTGTGGAATCTGATGTATCGCTGGATAGATAGCATCAGAACTGAGTTGAATTTAGGACACCCAGCAGGTATCAGAGAATTGCTTGGTAATGGGGGGAAAAAATCCTGCCACACACATTGTAATTTGGTAACCAGAACATTTACTACCCAAAGCATCTGACCGAGTCAGTGAAATCCCCATCAAAATTCCAATAACATCTTTCACAGAAATTTTTAAAAAACCATAAAATTCACATGGAACCCAAGAGACTCTCAATAGCCAAAGCAATTTTGAGAAAGAACAACAAAGCTGGAGACATTACACTTCCTGACTTCAAACTATATTATAAAGCTGTAGTAATCAAAACAGTATGGTATTGGCATAAACAGACACATAGATCAACAGAACAGAATAGAGAACTGAGAAATAAACACACATATATGGTCAATTATTTTATGACAAAGGAGCCAAGAAAACACAATGGAGAAATGGCGGTCTCTTCAATAAAAAGTTCTGGGAAAACTGAATATCCATATGCAAAAGAATGAAACTGGACCCCTGTCTTATACTACGCACAAAAAAACAACCCAAAATGAATTAAAACTTGAATGTAAGACCTGAAACTGTAAAACTCCTAGAAGAAAACAGAGAGGGGTAAGCTCATTGGCATTAGTTTTGGCAATGATTTTTTGAATTACACACCAAAAACAAAAGACATAAAATCAAAAATAAACAAGTTGGATTGCATCAAGTAATCTAAGACATCTAATCTAATCCAATACAATCTAATACATCAAACTAATAAACTTCTGTGAAGCAAAAGAAACTATCAAAAAAAAATGAAAAGGCAACCCATAGAATGAGAAAAGGATTTGTAAATCGTATATCTGATAAGGGGTTAATATCCAAAATAGACAGGGAAATCTTACAACTCAATAGAAAACAACCACCTAATTAAAAAATGGGCAGAGACACCGAATAGACATTTTTCCAAAGAAGACATACAAATAGCCATCAGGTACGTGAAAAACTGCTCAACACCACTGATCATCAAGGAAATGCAAATCAAAATCACAGTGAGATATCACCTCACACGTTTTAGAATGGCCATCAACAAAAAAACAAGAGATAAAAGTTTTGGCGAGGATGTGGAGAAAAGAGAACCCTTGTGCACTCCTGATGGATATGTAACTGGTATAGCTACTATGAAAAACAGTCTGAAGTTTCCTAAAAGAATTAAAAATAGAACTACTAAAATATGATCCAGCAATTCCACTTACATCCAAAGGAAATAAAAACAGGATATTGATGAGATAACTGTGCTCTCATGTTCATTGCAGCATTATTCACAATAGCAAATATGGAAACAACCTGTGTCCAGCAATGAATGAATGGATAAAGAAGATTGGATACATATAGTGGAATATTATTCACCCATAAAAAAGAAGGAGATCCTGCCATTTGTGACAATATGGATGGACCTTCAGGGAATTATGCTAAATGAAACAAGTCAAACAGATAAACTTATATGTGGAATCTGAAAAAATATCCAAGCTCAGAGATACAGAGAACAGATTGGTAGTTATTGGAGACAGGGGTAAGGGATGGGGAAATGGGTGAGGATGGTCAAAAGTAAACAAACTTCTGGTTGTAAGATAAATAAGCTCTGGGGATATAGTGTACAGCATGGTGACTATAGTTAAAGATACTATATTGTATATTTGAAAGTTGCTAAGAGAGTAGACCTTAAAAGTTCTCACCACAAGAAAAAAAATGAATAACTATGTGAGGTAATGGATATTAACTAAATTTATTGTGGTAATCATTTCACAGTATATACCTATATCAAATCATTATGTCATACATCTTAAACTAATACAATGTTATATGCCAAGTATATCTCAATAAAGCTGGGAGTAAACAAAGAAAAGTGGATTTTAGCACACTAATTTCAGTCTAAGACAAGTCAAGTGAAGCAAGAAAAGATTATAGAAGACCTGAACAGTGTAACAATAAGATATTATACATACACACACACACACATACATGCGTACACATATATCTCAAGCACATAGGAATATTCACAAAAATTGACCATATGTTATATCGTTAAAAAAACCAATATGTTCCATAAAATAAAATAGTAATACCTCCACCAAAAATATTCTTTAATCAGTTTGTCATTAAATTAAGAGTTACAGTAATAAAATCATAAAAGACCTTCCATCTAGAAATTTCTAAAAATTCTCTATTAACTAACTCTTGGATCATTGTGAAAAAAATAAATTTTAGAAATTGAATTTCTTCAGAAAACAATCAGAATTCCTTCAAAAACTGCATACTAGCTTCTATGGGATAATTTCATTTCAGAAGAAAATTTTTAGCTTGAAATTATTCTATCATTAAAAAGAAAAGAATGAAAACGAATGGAAAAATTCTAAATAAAATAGCAACAAAATACATTATATTTATTCTAGGAATAATAACGATTCGATATTAGAAATTCATTAAAATAATTCATGCTAATAGATACGGGGAGTGGGGCTGGCCAAGTGGTTAAGTTCATGTGCTCCACTTTGGCAACCCAGGGTTTCACTGGTTCAGATCCTGAGCACAGACATGGCACTGCTCACCAGGCCATGCTGAGACGGTGTCCCACATAGCACAACCAGAGGCACTCACAACTGGAATACACAACTATGGACTGGGGGGCTTTGGGGAGAAGAAGAAGGAAAAAATAAAAAGAAGAAGAAGATTGGCAACAGATGTTAGCTCAGATGCCAATCTTTAAAAAGAAAAAGAAAAATAGATACAAGGAGAAAATCATTATCTTCATATATGTAAAAAGAACTTTGATAAAATTCAACACTGATATAAAACACTGAGTAAAATAGAATTGATAAATATATACTTATTAAAATAAGTTTTCTACACCTCAGTCCCCAAGTCAACATTTTCTTAATGGGAAAACCTTACAGGCATTCCCACTGAAACCAGGAACAAGATAAGGATGACCACTAATGCCGTAACTATTTACTATTTAACTGGCGGTATCAGCCAGTGCTATTATTAGACCTTTCTTAATTGACCCTTATTATTAATATAATTAACTACTATAAAAGTAGAAATAAAATCTTCTCTATTGCAGAAGAAAAATGGTATACTTTGAAAACCCTAGGGAGTCCATGATAAGTCTAACTCAAATAATCAAGAATTCGTTAAGTTTGCAGGATAGAAAATTAACATACAAAATGCAACAGTCTTCATGTACTTGAATAAATAACCAGCTAGAACCAGGGCCAGCAAACTTTTTCTGAAAAGGACTATAGAGTAAATATTTTGCTTTCATGGGCTAAGAGGTAAAACTGAGGATTTTTGTAGGTACTTATATAACAAGAGAAAATCAATTTCTGCAGAAATTTTATTGATGAAATTAAAAATATAGAAATTAGTAGATTTTTTGTAACACAAGTTGCACACAGATTGAACATGAGTTCTTTAATTAGAAAAATGGAATTCTTTTCCTGGAAGATAACTTCTCAATTAGTGTTAGTGATCCCTATCATGAAAATCTATTGTAAATGCTCACATATTTTCCAAAAATTATCTGCTGGTGAAGAATGTAATGAGTACCACACATTTTCAAAGCCTTGTAAGTTTTCCAACTAAATCTTTTACTGTTCCGTATATTTTTACCACGATCAGATATAACACATCTTCACGGATTCCACTTCAGGTTGTACCTAATTAGAATTTCTCAAATACTTGAGCTATTTGACAATGTTGTTGAAAATATTTTCCCTGTAGTTGTTCCCTGAAGACTATTCATAGAGGCTAATTCTCCAGTCACTCCAAACTCAGCATTCACTCCTCAAGAAAAGCACAATTGAGGTTTATCAGTAACATCTTTGGACTCAACGAGAGTCAAGAAAAACTATTGAAAAAAATTTGCCTTATTTCTTTTACTTGACATTTGGAAATAATTGTAAATTCACAGCAAGTTGCAGAGATAGTAAAGTGAGGTCCCATGTACTTTTCACCCAATTTCCCCCAATAGTTATATCTTGCATAGGTTGTAGAACATAGTAATACCAAGAAAGTGATATTGGTACAATATGTATGTATAATTTTTTGTCATCTTATTACATGGATAAATTCATGAAACCACTACCAGACAGTCAAGATACAGAGCTATTGCATCACCAGAAAGACCTCCCACGTGCTATCCCTTAAAAGTTACACCACCACCACAACTATCTCCAACCCCTTTAATGTCTTTTCCATTAATCTCTTTTTCAGCTCTATAATTTTCTAATTTAAAAATGTTATGTAAATATAGCATATGACCTGTTGAGATTGTTTCCTTTTTCAAACTGCATAATGCCCCTGAGATATATCCACGCTGGTCAGTATATCAATAGTTTGTTCGTGTTTATTGTTGAAGATTCATATGGCCATACCACACTTTGGTTGTACAACTATTGAGAGGTATTTTGGCTGTTTCTGGGTTTTGGCTATTACAAGTAAAGGTACAGTGAAAAATTGTGTCTAGATTTTTGTGTGAATTTAAATTTTCATTTCTCTGTGCTAAAGGCTCAGGAATTCATTTGCTGACTCATACAGTAAGTGTATGTTTAGTTTTTTAAGAAACTGCCAAAATATTTTGAGAGTGGGTGCATACAATTTTGCATATTCCACCAGCAGTGTTTGAGAGATTGAGTTCCTCTCCATCCTTACTAGCATTTGGTATTGTCACTACTTTAATAGTAGCTGTTCAAAAGGTGTGCAATGATTTCTCATTGTGGTCTTCATTTGCATTTCCCTGATGACTAGGGATGAACACCTTTTCATGTGCTCATTTGCCATCTGTGTATCCTCTTTGGTGAAATGTCTCTCCATATTCTTTTCCCATTTTCCAATTGGATCATTTGCCTTGTACTGTTGAGTTTTGAACACTTTTTTGGAGATGTTGTGTTCAAATATTTTCTTCTAGTCTGTAACTTGTTTTTTCATCATCTTTATAGACTCTTTCATAGAGCAAAAGGTTTTAATTTTGATGACATTTATCAATTTTATTCTTTTATAGATTATGCTTTCAGTGTCATGTGTAAAGAGTCTTCACCGAGCCCTAAGTCCCAAAGATTTTCTCTTCTGTTAGCAACTAAAAGTTTTATAACGTTGTGTTTTACATTTAAATCTATGTTCTTTTTGACTTAATTTTTATGTAATATGTGAGTTTTATGTCAAGATTCAATTTTTTTGTGATGAATATCTAATTGCTTAACACCATTTTTTGAAGACTGTTCATTCTCCATTGAATTGGTTTTACATCTTTGTCGAAAAACCATTGGCCACACTTGTGGAACTATTTCTGGGTTTTTACTCTGTTCGATTAATATGTGTGAATATGAATTCAACTTCACGAGT
Organism: Equus quagga; assembly: GCF_021613505.1. NCBI lineage: Eukaryota > Metazoa > Chordata > Mammalia > Perissodactyla > Equidae > Equus > Equus quagga. The sequence goes on from NC_060282.1 coordinate 59,114,064, forward strand.
ACTTATTAGGCTGCTAAAATTTTTTATTTCTTATTGGATGAGTTGTACTACTTTATACTTTTCAAGGAATTAGTCCATTTCATCTAACTTGTCAAATTTATGTGTGAGGAGTTGCTCAGAGTATTTTCTTACTATTCTTTTGATGTATGCAAAGTGTAGTGTGATCCTCTGTTTCAACTTGATAACAGTATTCTATCTTGTCTCTTTTTTTGTCAATCTTTCTGGAGTTTTGTCAATTTTATTGATCTTTCAAATAAAAGCTGTTGTTTCATTGACTTTTTCTATCATGCGTCTGTTTTCAATTTCATTGATTTCTACTCTTTTTTTACCCCCTTGACTATGGGTTTATTTTGATTTTCATTTTGACGTGGGAGCTCAGATTAGCGATTTGAGACTTTTCCTCTTTTCTATGTGAGCATTTAGTGCTATAAATTTCCATCTCAGCACTGCTTTAGCAGTGTCCCACAATTTTGGATTAGTCTGCTTTCATTTTCACTAAGTTCAATGTGTTTGTTATTTCTCTCAAGACTTCTCCCTTGACCAATAGATTATTTGGAAGTGTGCTGTTCTAGTTTTCAAGAGTTTGGAGATTTTCCTGATTTCTTTCTGTTCTTGATTTCTAGTTATATTCTATTGTGGTTAGAGAACACGTTCTCGGTGATTTCAATTCTTTCACATTTCTTGAGGTTTGCTTTATGGCTCAGGTTAATATTTGTTAATAATGTATATGTTCCTTGGATACATGAAAATGTTATATATTCTGCTGATATTCAGTAAAGTGCTTTATAAATATTGATTAGACCCTGTTGGTTGATATTCTTGTTGAGTTCTTCCATCCTTGATGACTTTCTCTCTAGCTCTTTCATCAATTGTTGAGATGGGGTACTGAAGTCTCCAACTATAATTGTGGATTTGTCTTTCTCCTTGCAGTTCTATCAGTTTTTGCTTCACATGTTTTGTAGCTGGACTTTTTGGTGTGTGAAGATTAAGGATTCCTGTGCCTTCTGGGTGGCTTGGCTGTCTCTGGTAATTTTCTTTGCCCTAAAATCCACTTACTCTGCTATGAATATAGCCACTCCTGCTTTCCTTTGATTAGTGTTTGCATGGTATTTCTCATTTCATCCTTTCACTTTCAACCTATCCATATCCTTATATTTGAAGAGGGTTTCCAGTAGACAGTGTATAGTTAGGTCATGTTTTCTTTGTGTTTTTGCATTTTAAATCCGCTCTGCAAATCTCAGTCTTTTAAGATGTATTCAGGTGTATTCAGATTATTTACATTTTATGTAATTGGTGATATGTTGGGACTTAATTATTCCATTTTATTTTTGTTGTCTTTTCTCTCTGTTATTCATTTTTTCTTCTTTTCTCTAACTTCTCATCAGTTACCTGAACTTTTTTAGAATTCCATTTTATCTATACTGTTTTTAAGTGAAGCCATTTCCATAATTATTAATAGTAATCACTCAAGATACTATATTGCATATGCATAACACCACAATCTACTAGTGTTGATATTTTATCAATTTGAGGAAAGTATAGAAAACTTACCTCCCTTTATGTCCATTTATCCTTCCACATGTATGATGTAACTGTTTCTAATTTTTCTTCCATAAACAGAGGACACATTAGACAGTGTTACAATTTTTGCTTCAAACACTAAATACAATTATAAAAATTTAAGGAAAGTCTGTTATATCTACACATGTTTTGTTGATTCTCTTCTTTTATTCCCTCTTTGTGTTACAAGAGTCCTTCTTTTATCATTTCCTTTCTGTTTAAAGGACTTCTTTTAGTCATTCTTTTATAGCAAGTCTGCAGGCAACAAATTCTCTTAGTGTTCCTTTCAGTCTGAGAATGTCTTCATTTCCTCTTCATTCCTAAAGCCTGTTTTCTCTGGATATAGAATTCTGAGTTGACAGTTTTTCAACACTGGAAAAATGTCATGCTACTTCTTTCTGGCATCCATGGTTTCGATAAGAAATCTTCTGTCATTCAAATTGTTTGCTATGTTTCTCTCTGGCTACCTTTAAGATTTTTTGTTTACTTCTAATTTTAAGAAGTTTAACTATGGTTTCTCCTCTTTGGGGTTCACTCAGCTTCTTGAATCTGTAAATTTATGTTTTCTGCCAAATTTGGAGACATTTCGTCCATTATTTCTTTGAATCCTTTTTTAGCTCTGTCCTCTTTCTCCTCTCCTTCTGGGGTACTGATGACATGAATGTTAGATCTTTTGTCATAGTTCCACAGGTCTCTGCAGCTCTGTTCCCTTTTATTTTCAGTCTGTTTTCTCTCTCTTGTACAGATTGGGTCATGTTTATTGTTCTATCATCAAATACACTTATTCTTCTGTTGAGACTATCCACTGAGTTTACTTTTTGGCTACTGTATTTTTCAGTTCTAAAATTTCCATTGGTTTTCCTTTATGTCTTCTATTTCTTTGCTGAGAATATCTATTTTTTTATTTGTTTTAAATGTGTTCATAATTGCTTGTTGAAGCATTTTAATGAAAGTTCCCTTAAAATCCTTGTTACATAATTCTAACATCTTTGTCATGTTAGTGTTGGCATCAGTATATGCTATGCTGACTCTTGGTCTTACGTAAATCTTATCTTTTAGTAGGCTCCCTCTGACACAACTCCAGTGGGGGAAGGGGAATACCGTCTTGTTATTGCCAGGTAGAGATAGATGCCCAGAATCTCCACTAGGCCTGTGTTGGCAATTGCAAGGGTGGGGCTCCATGTTGCTTCTAGATAGAAACGGAAGTTCAGCTCCCTAAATGATGTCCACTGACACTGTGAGGAGGGTTGGCCTCATTATCTCTGAGTGGTAGTGAAAGACCTGACTCTCCACTAGGCCTTCTGTGATACAACTCTACGGGTGTGAGTGAATCCCAGGCTCTGTGTCATCTCCACTAACATCGTGGTTCCTCATCACTATCCAGCAGGGCTGAAGATTCTGTTTCTCCACTCAGCCTCTGACACAACCATGGCAGGGGGTTTGGGGTGCCTTGTTACATATCCAGATTCTCCACTCCAGCTTTGGCGGTGGGGTGAAGCCTGGCCACAGCTTTTTTTGTGGTGTTTGGCTGGAGTAGAATAGTTATTGTCTAAAAGCTTTCTATCTTTCTAGGTAGCCCCTTTCAAGATCCTTTGGGTAGAGAGAGCAGGCTTTTCTTTTGGAATTTTTGTCAGTTCCCATCAGTGCTATTGGGTTGCAGGGTTCTTCAGTTCCCAGTATGGAATAGACGAGCCAGAAAAAAAAGTCAAGGAACTCACTACTATGTCATTCCCTAGTTGCTAAGCTCTCTACTCAGCCTCTGTTCTTCTCTCCAATCTTGAGAGTCTTATGTTTTTTAATATATTATATCCAGGGGTTTTAGCTGTACTTAGTGCAAGGAATACGGAAAGAATGTTTACTCCATCTGTTGTTCTCAACGTCCTTAACTCTTCAAGCAACTGTTCTAACTAAAAGGCTAATAATCTTAATCAAGTTTGTTTTCTCTGGACACATTTCTTCATCTGCTGCAATCAAACACAATTAAATTAACTCAACATTGGTAAATGGTTTTCCTTGCTTGGTTTACAAATGAGCTGCTCAGAAATTTACTTTGGTTTCAGCCTTATTTCGATATTTTTACTTTTTTATTGAAGAAATTTTGCTTTGATGAGATATTCCATTTTGAAATTTCTTATTTTTCTGAACCTTGCTTTTCTGTGAGTGGGATTATTGTAATGAGTTTACTCTAATAATGTTGATGTATACAATTTTATTTTAGCATGGCTACAGTGTGTCTGTATAATAAACACAATGCTTTGCCATCTAACTTGGTAACAAAATAATTCACCCTTCACTCGTCCTAAAAGTACAACTTTCAAAACCGACTTTTCTCTTCTTTTCTTGGTAGGTAGGCACTGGTAATAAAAATAAATAAATAAGTAAATGTTATGGCATAGGAATAGGCCTGGCATTCCGAATGCTGTTGAGTCATAACTGTATTGCAGTCATTTGTAGTACACCAAGCAGCATGGAAAGCAATGACAGCGTGACATACAATCTTTGTCCAAATACTCAGTGCTGTTGTTACAGTGTGAAAGCAGCCAGAGATAGTGTAAGCAAATGAGCATGGCTGTGTTCCAATAAAACTTTATTTACAGAGGCTGAAATCCAGGACCAGAGAGAAAGAAATTAACACAACAGCCTACACGCTGTATGGTTCCATGTATATGAAATTCATGAACAGGCAAATGTAATCTATAGGGATAAAAATAGTGGTTTCCTCTAGGGGACGTAGAGGAAAGAGGATTGGCTAGAAAGGGGCATGAAGGAACTTTTTTGGGTTACAGAAATGTTCAGTATTTTGATTGGGATGTTAGTTACATGGACGTATACATTTATCAGAACATTAAACTGTACACTTAAATCTGTGCATTTGACTATATGTAATTTCACTTCAATAAAACATTAAAAATACAATGATAAAGCATATTATTAACAAATGGGACAACATAAGAAGGCGGTATATTAAATAACTGTGTTGTATCAGTGTTAAATTTCTTGAGTTTGACAGTTGTATTGTGGTCATACAGGAGGATATTCTTGTTCTTAGATGATACATCTGAAAAATTTCAGAGTGTTGTGTAGTCATGCCAACAACTACTTCTCAAATAGTTCAGCCAAAAAAAAGACATTCTACTGTGTGTGTGCGTGTGTGTGTGTGTGCGCGTGCACACACCTATATGAAAAGATAGGGACAGAATGAGAAACAGAAAGAAAAAGCAATGTTTCAAAAAGTTAGTAACTGATGAATCTTGGCAAAGTTAATGGGGGTTTATTATTCTTGCAACTTTTCAATAGGTTGGAAAATTTTCAAATTAAATGTTGGCAAAATAGATGCCAAACAAAAATTCCTGGGTGGATACATATGTAAGGCAATAATGAATTGGGTAACTCTTGAAAACCAGTATTTGCTGATCCTGGTGAGCGATGTGCAATAAACTCTTGAGAATGGAATTAACTTATCTATGGCTTTGTCATAGTAAGAAACTTAAAGGTAGTAAGAAATTCACCACCAACCCTGGCCAAAATACAATCACCTATAAATGTAGTGGCTATATCAGTAGTGACCTGGATGTATTGTTCTTTCTTTGGACTGAAATTTTTAAAACACTAGAGCTTTATAATCAACAGAGAGATAGTTTCAAAGTGTTATTTTCATTAAGTATAGCTTTGATAGTCTTAAAGAATTCCTATAACTAAATCTTAAAAAAAAAATACCACAGCATCCGAAACCCGATTTGTGCCACATCTCAATCCAATAATGGCATTTTTTTCTTGCTTTGAATTTTAGTAGCAACTTTGGGGAGATCAAATTCTCAACAAGCAAATATACCTCACATGTTTTAATTTCCAAGAATTGATCACTTTATTTATACAGTTCACTATGTAATTAATCATGTAAATATACTTCTTTATTGTTACATTAAACTGTCATTTATCTCTTGGACCATGACAACATTTTCATTTTGTGCTGCTCCTCTCTATCTATAGTATACTCCTTAAGATTATGGACCAGGCTTCACGTATTTTTGTATCTCCTACTGATTTCCATATGCAGGCCTTTAAAAAAATACTTATCGATTGATCAAAAATTATAACTGCACCTTTATGACTTTGTGGAATATTTGTCAGAGCAGTGTCAGACAACTTCTCCATTTTTATAGGGCTGTCACGCTACATTCTATAACTGATTGTTGTTAAAATATTTCATTGTCCAGATATAAGGCTAAAAAGAGAAACCTGAGAATTTTTATGTTATACTTATTTTTGTTTAAAGAGTCATACTCCAGAAGAGGAAGATATAGGAATTATACCAATTAGTAAAGAAGAGATCCCAAGATAGGATAGTGCAGTCATGTGTCACTTAACTATGGGGATACGTTCTGAGAAATGCATCCTCAGGCAATTTCGATGTGCGAACATCATAGAGGGCACTTACATGAACCTAGGTGGTATAGCCTGCTACACACCTTGGCTATATGGTAGTAATCTTATGGGAGCACCGTCATATGTGCAGTCCATCGTTTACTGAGACATTGTTGTGTGGCACACGGTTGTATATATCATATTTTCTTTAAAACCAAAACAAAATAGTTAATGAAAGAAGAAATTCCTACAGTAAAACTTTACCATATATTATAATGAAAGTCTACTCTTTCTGTTTGAGATAAAAATAAAAGCAACTAAAACTAAATTATTGCTAGAGTAGGGAACAAAATAGTACGTCAACCTTAGAGAAACAAACCCTGCAAGGGAGGAAGCACTTTGCAGACCACCTAGTGCGGCCACACCAAAATGATCGGACCTTTAGAGAAGACTCTTATTCCATTGTCAGATGTTCAGCCTTATGCCAATGCCTGTTCTGTGCCATTGGCTAGTGCTCAGCAGCTGGTTTGACAAGCTGGGCATGATTACATTCATTAGCCTAGGGGACATAACCATCATGGGTGAAAAGTGCCTTGAAAATAGAAAGCTCAGAATCCATTACACCAATTAAAGAAAACAATCATTCATTTATCAAATTTTTTTAAAATTCAGCTATCATCCTCCATTTCCCTCTCTTTTCCCAACATCATTCGATCAAACTAACCTTTGAAAATATATTAAAATACCATGTTGGAAATTATACATGCAGCTGAAATATTTCATCAGTAGTACATAACTTCTTAATATAGAGTGTTCAGCAATACTGTCCTGGAGAACACAAGTTAAAAAAGAACCCCAGGACTACACATGTGCTTGGACTTACAGTCCGGGAAATAACCAGCTGGTAGTGTGTAGTCATATTGCTGCCTGTTTCCTCTAGGTTAGACCGTCACCGATGCTCTACTGACTTCTGACCTAATGCCCGTCACTGAGATTTCAAGGCCTCCCTCTGCCTCAAGCTAATCACTTACCGCCCTTTATTCCCAACAGGCCTCAATAAAAGGCTCTTCCTGACATTAAGTCATCACTTCTGAGCCAGGATCATGGGGTATTTGGTGCCCAGTAAAGATTTCTTTAGGGTGATGTCCCAGGGCCTCACAGCAGGAAGAAGAGAGGACATTTGCCTTAGGCCGATCAAAGTTGGGTTTGAAGACGCTTTACCAGCAGAGAGAAAAAGTGTGCAGGATGAGACCCAAAGTTTGTCACATTGATCCAGAACACTCAGATATCAAGCTTGGGACCTCAAGAAGTGAGTGAACTCTTGGGTTGCCTGTAGATGCTAAATCACTTCAGAGCAGAGGTAACACCTTGTACACCGGTGTAGCCCTACTATGAGACTGGTACTTTGTTGTGACTCAATGTTTCCATGGAGGCCAACATCATAAGACAGACTGTCTGACATGAAATGTCTGACATAAAATATCTCCATACATAAACCTGCACTCTCCTAACAACCTAGCAATTCTCCTGCATGTGTCAGATTGAAGGGAAGTAGTACTTTAGTGAGAGGCCAATGCTCTCCCTACCCTCACTGGCTCCCACCCAGGCTGAGGAGAACTGAGTAAGACCGCTGCCTTGTGTAGTGGGGAGGAGAGAAGCTGGATACTTCCTGAGGGGGAGCCACTTGGACTTCAAACAGAATGCACATCACCCAAAGAGGTGACAGGAATCAGTGTCTGGATGGCACAGATTTGGTGGTGAGAATGGAGTCTTGAGTCAGACTATACGCAGGCTCTACTACTTGGTGGTTAGGACTTTGGGCAAGTTTCTTAATCTCTTGGAGCCTCAAGTTTCTTGTTTGTAAAATGGGGATTTGGTTCCGTTAGGATGCTCCCTGAAGCACTCATCACAGTTTATGTGAAAGTTAAACAACATCTACAGAAAGTACTTAGTACGGTGCCCAGCATGTGGTAGATGCTCTAGAAATGCTAGCCGTGATTAATAAAGTATTATGATTAAAGAGACTAGAGTCGGGGACAACTAAAGTCATAACCAAGAAGGTAGCAACAGGTACCTCAGTGGAGGGGCGGGCAGGTCCAAGTAATGGGCAGGAGACAAAGCCAGTGCTTAGAAGATAAGACCAGATGACATGCCAGGTATAGGGTAGTCTACAAGGCTGGGCATTCCTCCTTCTAGTTTGATGGTTGGCATGAGATTCAGTGGCAGAGGAAGAATTTAATAAATGCAAAGCCCTAAACAAATTACCAATATCAAGCAATCTAAAGAAAAGGTCATCACACTCAATAATCTGAAACCATACCACTGAATTGTCTGGCAGCATTCTTTCTCCATCACATGGCAGGATCCATTTTCAGTCTGATGAAATGCAGCCAGCTCTAATACATGAATACGAGTCTTTTAAGAGAAGATAATTCAATAATGAAAAATAAGGTTGTCTTTTAAAATTGTCAGTAAGTAATTATTTCACATAATAGGTGATAGATAAAATCCTTCTAGTCTAAGACACTAACATATTTAATTATTTTTTTTAAAAATCGAATTTGGTCTAAGGAGTAAAACTTACAGGATAATAAATTCTCACTTGAAGACCAATGATAAATACAAGCCATGGAATGAATATTGCATGTAAAAATTTTTCAATATGAGAATCTTACTAAACAAAACACCTAACCATGTAACTTTAATTTTACTGGTTTTTAGCCTTCCCCCACTCCTTGCCTAGCTGTGTTTCATAATAATGTTGCTCTATGATATTATCTGTCAAATAATGACACATTTTCTATCTGTGGATTTTGAATTCTCAATTAGGAATTACCTATGTATTAATTTTGGATATTCCCTGTAGTTTGAAGTTAGTAGGTGGTTTTTTATCTTTATATTATGATGAACTTCTAACTCTTGGTAACATCAGTGAAATTCAGTAATCCCATAGTCCTGGGATTATCTTATAGATATAATTATCTTTTAATTGGTTGACAGTTTTAGGCCTGGTTATTCAATATTAAAAGAAAATATACTGATTATTTAAAACTGGATATATAACAGTGTATTTATACTGAGTGAATAAGAGAATTTGGTAAACATATGCTGAAGTCTCTTCACTTCTCCCTAAAATGTCAAGCTATCACTAAGGAATTTTTTCAGTAATCTAAAGAATATAGCTATCTATCATGTGAGTATGTTAAAGTTTTTTTTTTTTAATTGCTGAGGAGGGGTGGCCATGAGCTAACGTCCGTTGCCAATCTTCTTTTTTTTGCTTGAGGAAGATTGTCGATGAGCTAACACCTGTGCCAATCTTCCTCTATTTTATGTGGGATGCCCCTACAGCATGGCGTGATGAGCAGTGTGTAGGTCTGCACCTGGGATCTGAACTCACAAATCCTGGGCCACCAAAGTGGAGCACACAAACTTGACCACTATGCCACCAAGCTGGCCCCCAAGATTTTTAATTTTTATCCTTTACACATTTGCTGTGAATTTTGCTATATGGCTTGTGATTTAGACATGGATTGCATTTTCACTGACACCGTACTTAATTAGTACTTCATACACAAATAAGTTGAAATCACTTATTCTGAGAGTAATTGATAGCACATCGCTTGGTGATAGCGGTAAGAAAAAGTGGATAAGAAAGCAACTCAGGTCTAAAAAGTACGGATGATCGCTAGTGAAATGAGCCCTCAAATGGGGCATGTAGGGGATTAGAATAGAGTTGACAAAAAAAGCAGAATAAGGATCTAGTCATGGCCCAGGGAGAATGCTTGTGAAATTTTGATAATTAAGGAGGTTTTCCATGCATTTGCAAAATTAACACCATGAGGAATAATGAATCGTTCCTCATGGTGTTTCATAAATAATATTAGCTCCCCATTAAACCTATAAAGCTAATTGTTATTATCCTAGCACATTGATGTGGATGAAATCTTTCCAGAATAATATTTTAAACCTAAATTATATACTGCTTCATTATTTACAAATTTACCAATTATATCTATTGTGTTTCATTAGTCTATTTTATGACTTTGGGTAGAGAAGTCGTAGATTGCTGACTCAGCTCCACAGTGAAGAGAATAGAAGAGTTCAGGGCCCAATAATCATTCTTTTCTATCCAAATGAAATTAGAATAGAATTCAGATGCCATGCTTTAGGTGTCTAACACTTACCTCCATAATGTCAATCAACATGAATCCCGGGTCTTACAATATCATTAACACGGTCTGATGGACCTCAGGAGAAGACTAAAAGCAAAGAAGAGAAACTTACTTTTGCTTGCCACATTTACTTTCTTCTTGTATAAGGACAACAGCTTTGTGCTCAGGGATGGATTATATCTTACTAGTCTGGGAGTTAAATAAATGTTTTCAGGCTACTAAGATATCACTTGAAATAATTCAGTTCAAGCTAACAAATGAGGCAAAATGATCGTAGCTCCCTGGTTGCAGAACTTAATAATAGCAAATAATGTTTAGTGAGTGCCTAGTACATGGTAGAGCAAAACTATCAGATAGAAATACATATGCAAGACACATACACAATTTTAAATTTTCTAGTACCCACCTTAATAAAAAGTAAACAGAGAAAAAAAATTTTAAATAAACCTAATATATCCAAAATACTATTATTTCCATATGTAATCAACATTAAAAACTATTATGAGATATTTTATTTTTTGTGCTGAGCTTTTGAAATCCCTTGTGCATTTACGTTTACAGCTCATCTCTATTGGGACTAGCCTCATCTCGGATGCTCAGTTCCTGGGCCTACTGTAGTGGACAGCTTAGTGCTAGACACTTGGCTAATAAGCCCTTTACAACCACTCTAAGAGTAGGGCCTCGCTAGTACCCTGAATTATACATGAGGACATAGAGACTGACAAATTGTTCAAGGTCCCACAGCTCATAAGTCACAGCACCGCGATATGACCCCAGAGGGTTCGACTCAAAATCTTCACTAGTTTATCACCAAAGTACATGAGTGGGTGCTAGTGTGTCAGGAAAAGGAGTAAATATATAGAATCAGAGACGAGAGAAATCCAGGAACCAGTTACGTGAATTGCTCAAAGAGGTGTAACTGGTTATGATCTTTGAGAAGGCCTTCAGCCTTGTAAAAGATTGCAGACTCCTTCAGGGAGAAGGGATGAAGTGGGTTCAGTTCTAACGCCGCCAGTTCAACTTAAAATAAACCAGCTAAATTCACCCACTGGAATCCTAGAAATTCTCCTGGATCCTACATGGCAATTGTTGCTAATCACCCTGACGTTTCTGGGAAGCAGAGAGCACAGCAGGAAAAGCATTGGTTTGAGGCTCAGCAACTTTGAAATCACATCCCAGCTCTCTCACTTCCTGGCTGTGCAACCTGAAGCAAGTTTCATATCTTTTCTGAGCCTCGGTATTTTCAGGTCTAAAAAAGAGCTTTCAAAATACACATTTCAGAGGACGGAAGTGTGGTTTAAATTATGTGCAGACTCTAATATCATTTCTAGCATATGGTAGACATTCAGTAGTGTCATATCATATTATCATTCTTTGGGAAAATTAGTGCTTGAGGCTGACAAATTTGGTTTATAATTTACACTGTATCTCAGATAGCAAGTGAGAGAGCTGGATTTGAACTCAGGCATTCTGCCTCCGGAGTCCATAAGCTACAGCCATATGCTCTCCTGTCTCTTCAGCTATATATTCATATGTATACATATATGCATATGTATTTGTATATGTGTGCATATAAACACATATGGGATTTTTATTTTTATCTAAATATCTGTGAGGGAATCAGAGAATTACAAAAAAATGGTGATTTAAATTCACCCTTCATTCTTGTCCCTTTCATGAAGGCTTTAAAAGCTTTACGATTCAGATTTATTTCAATCTGCTCTCTACCCAATGAACTAGAGAAATGAGCAATATACTTAAAGCTTCTTTGGTAATAACATTAATTCATACTTACTGTAGAAAAATATTATGCAGAATTGTGAAGAGTAAAAAGTAAAAGTTCTCACTTCCGGTTCCCGGAAATAGCTGGGAAGTCATCACTCTCATTCTTAGAAGAAAAAGCTGGACAAACTGAAAATCAGTCACTTCCATAATTGCCCAAACACTGTAAACCACCAAGATGTTTTTCTGTGGGGAAATAGACAAACAAGCTGTGGGCCTTCCATACCATGGAATATTATTCAACAATAAAAAAGAGCATGAACTATCAATCAAGGAAAAAACATGGGTAAATCTTAAATACAAATTGCTAAGTGAAAGAAGCCACTAAGAAAAGGCCACACACCGTATGACATTCTGGGAAAGGCAAAGCTATAGAAATGGCAAGTAGATCAATAGATGCCGAAAGTTCAGTGTGGTGGTTATTAAGTCAAGCACAGGGGAATTTTTTTTTAAGGTGGAAACTATTCGTACAATGCAGTAATAGTGGATACAAGATACTTTGAATTTTTCAAAACTCATAGAACTTTACAGCACAAATAGTAAACCTCAGCGTACACAAGTTTTTAAAAAATCATTTAGTAGGAGTTTGGGGACCCCATGAAGGAATGCAGAATATGACAAAATAATCTAATTGTATTACTAAAATATGAAAAGTCTCCCTAAAGGTGGTGTGGAAGAAAATACTGACCTAAGCAACTTTCCAAATGAGTCGAGTCTGTAAGACTAAAAGCAAAAGAAACTCTGTGTAAGACTCATACTCTAATTGATAGGGTTTTTTTTTTCTCCATGGGGGTACAGTTTATCGATTCTGAAACAGCTATACATGTATACTAAAGTGAACAATTAAGAGAATGGATGAGGGATAGTGGGAGCCCAAGACCTCACTGTTGCAGTGGGAGTTTACAGATGGCACAGAAAGGCCAGAATGTGGTAATGGAGTAGAGTAGGAGACATCAGTACAAACATGTTTAGCATAATACAGAGAAATGGTTACTTGTTTACAGATATGAGTATATACGTGGGTTAGTATACACATATATTTCCTTGCTCTCTTATCTGAGAAGACCTGGAAACAACTTCCCAGTAACAACAAGCACACTTTGCACCCAGTTCTTGATTTCTAATACCATTCTCCAATAAAAGAAACCAGGGCTCTTTGGAGAAATGGCTGGTTCTAGAACTAAAGGAGAAAATATACAAGATGATCCAGGAGCATCTTATAGTGTCAGAAAGTCTTCAAAATGTACACGCATGCACACACATACACACATGCGTACAGGTACACACATCCTGATGTCAAAAGGACACACGATTCAACTAAAAGAGTTCCCAATGGCCAAAGTTGGAAAGATTTGTGCAACTAAATAAAGTAGTATTGGATTATAACTAAAGTATAAAACAAATATCCATGAGTCCATACTGATATAAATAAACAACAGAGTAAGTAAATGGGGAGAATGGACAAATCTCCCATGCAGAAGAATTCCTAATAATTTATGTAGATACTCCCTCTGCAAGGAGGGGGAAAAAAACTTCCCATTTCTTAAGTATGGGCTGTTAATAGAGACTTCCTTCCAAAAAGTACAGTATCAAAAGTGGGGGAGTGGATAATTACTACACAGTTGAAAAACCTAACAAACCCTACCTCAGCCAGATGATCAAGGTCAACGTCAGCACTGATCAGTCATGTTGATAGTATGTACCCTGGATATGGTGTGATAAGAATGACACTTCACCTCTGTGATCTTCCTCCCCAAAACTGATAACCCCGATCTGAAAATGAGAAAAACATCAGATAAATCCCAATTGCTGGACATTCTATAAAAGACCACGAGGACTCTACAAAATTGTCAAGGTCATCAAAAAGGAAAAATTCCTAAGTAATCGTCACAGTCATAAGGAGCCAAGGAGACATAACAACTAAATGTGATATGGTGTCCTGGATGGGGTCTTGGAGTAGAAAAGGACATTGGGTAAAAATTAAGAAAATCTGAATAAACTATGGACTTCTGTTAATAAAAATGTATCAAGGTTGGTTCATTAATTGAGACAAATGTAGCGTACAAGGTAAGATGTTAATAATAGTGAAAACAGACAGTGGAATATCTGAGTACTTTGTGTCTTCACAATTTTTCTGTAAATATAAAAGTATTCTAAAATAAAAAGTTAAATTAAAAAAAAAGTTCCCACATATTCCAGGTAGCTACTGGTACCTTTCCTTCCACACATGTTGTCACGCAACATATCAAACATATTTAGCATATACACAATAAAATATTATCTTTGAAACAGAGTTATGCCTTTAAAAATATATACTGGTGACAGAAATTATATGAACTATTTAATTATCTTCACTTGTATTCTTAATCCTGTTTCTCATTACAGAGATGATAAAACTAAGTTCTAAAATCTGCATTTGCAAATTACCTTAACATATACAATCTTATTATATAACCCAGTGAAATGGGCACAACAGATATTCATATCATTCTCGAAGCTGCAAATAAGAAAACTGAGGCTGAGAAACAGATCCAGCAACTCGCTCCAGGTGATGAACTCAGAACAGTGCTGGGACTGGGAACGACGTGGACTGGCTCCTAATCTGACACCTTAATCTCTATCCCACTTAGTTTGCCTCCTACCCTCCATTTGGAGTATTTAAAACAGCCAGACTATAATAAGCAAATAAAATATTCACCTACATGACAGCCGAAGATGCAGTATCTTATTGAAGGAATTTCATCAATAGAAAAATAACTACCCAGTATTCAAGGGTAAGAATGTATGACTAAATCCAGCCACTGGAAACTGACACAGCTATCTTTTTAGTCATGCATGCCTACAGTAGTTTTTCTCCATCGACAAGCCAGAAATCTAGACAAAATATTTTTTAACAGCTCAAAGTTAAGGAATATTTACAAGGGCCAAAGTCATCAAATCTGGGGAGAATATGAAACTCAACTCTGAGGTTTCCATGGGCAGCTGCCACCTCTACTTTCGCTAGGATTGAGAACAATTCCAGGGAGCTGTGTACTTTGTGCCTTTGGGTGCATACTGTGTTTTTCTCATTGTTTTTGTCAAAAGATATAGAGACAGAGACTGGTCTTCATTTCAGAATCTTAAATTGCGCCAAATGACTTCAACTGTGAATGGATATAATAAAGACAAGCAATAATAAATAAACTATTATAGTTCTGGGTGGCAGAAGTGGTTCCAGCTGTTGGTCTAATTCTATCTACATAGAAAACTGCTTTCAGCAAACTCATTCTAAATTGCTTGACTAGCTTGGATGATTGAGGTTTCGTTTGAGAGCTTACAAAACGTGGTTCATAACAATTAGGTCAGAAGTGTGACAAAGTAAATGGGAAGATAGATAACTTCTTTAAAGAATTTACATTGAATTGAAGGGGAAAGGGTATTTATCAAAATTTAATAACTAAAACTGGAAATTCATAGGCACAAAATTTGATTCAGAGCAACTTATTTTTATTAAATATTTGTGAATTATGTATTATGAAATGGTTAATTCATTTATTATTTTTTCTATTTACAGAATAACTTCCACTCATAGGGACTGAAATATATCAACAACATTCATATAATCAATAATGTCTTAGATTTATGAAATCAACTTGATCCCTTCACATCAATCTGACTTTCATTAAATGTCCATGTCTTACATCACAACCTGGGAAAAAAATAGATGAGAATGTTGTCAAATCTAGAGAATCAGAGAATTGCAAAGATAAAGTCAGAAGATTTGAGAGCTGGAAGAGACATAAAAGGTGACGTAATCCATTCACTTTCTTTTACAGATGAAAAACCTGAGTAACGGAGTGGTGAATGAACCAAATTGCCCCACTTGATACAGGTAATTACACCAAAGCTGGTCCTAGTACACACGTTCCTTGCAATAACTAATCATGGTCCACGACTGCTACCGCTCGCTTCCTCTCTGTGAGTGTCTCTCCACAGAAGACTAGTTCCACCAGTTGAACATGACAATCAGGGTTTCTCAAAGTTTGGTTTGTAGAATAGCATCAGAATCAACTGGGTTTGTTCAAATGCAAACCCGTGGGCCCAATTCCAGACCTCCTGAACGAGAACCTGGGGGGGGGGGGGGGGGGGGAGAGTGTAGGGTTAAAAAGCCACTAGGTGATTTTTTTGCATTCTGTTTGTGAATAATTGCATCAGATCAGTGTGTATACACTGTGTCTGATTATAACTCACTTGGAGGGTTTATCAAACATACAAAACTCCAAAAGTTCATAGAACCACATATGTGCACATATAAACACACACAAATGAATGCAGGTTTAAAAATGGTGAAAACTGAAGAGGGTCTGTAGCCTAGTTAACAGTAATGTACCAATGTCAATTCCTGGTTTTAGTGTTGTTTCACAGCTATGCTAGATGTCACTCTTGGGGGAAGCCAGATGTAGAGTACACGAAACTAATGTACAAATTCCCAGGCCCTCAGAAAGAGATTATGATTCAGCAAATGGAGAGTAAATACAGGAAGTGTGTCTGTGTGTGTGTGTGTGTGTGTGTGAACAAGAACTCCAGCGATTCTCATAGTGCATCAATCTTGGTTTCTCTCCCCAGAGTATATCTGCTCTCCTTTATCTCTTATGAGGATCTTTTAAAGTAAGTTTCCCCAATTTTACGATATGAAAACTTTGTTTGAAATTCTGCCTGAAATTTTAGAACTTACAGCTACAAAGGATTTGCACCCAAGATTTTGACTCTATAACTAGGGTAGACTTCAGATGCACCACATGTCTTGATGGATATGTGGAGAAAATGTTGGGGAAATATGCTGTAATCTGATTCAAGGGAGGTGAAAACCAACACAGTATCTTTTCAAACAAAATAATTTACATGAAAACCACACAAACAGTGTGTCTGTCTTCACCATCAGAATACTTTGAGATAAAAGAACATTTGTTCAGAATCCAAATAGGACAATTAAAACATCATAATGAACCCCACACAATTTATTATAGTACAGAGATATAATAGGAAGCTAATACTAATGCTTGATACTTTCTAGGTACATTTTTAAATTAGGTAATAAGACAATGAGATAATGGTGACAGTTTTTATCATAAATCATAAACTAAGGTCTATCTAGGGTAAACACAAATCCATGAGAACAGCCCAGAACAAAATTAATAGAAAGGTTTTAAAAAATGGAGTTTCTATGGATGGTTATCCACTCCTGTCATATTGTTTCTTCATCCCAAATCTAACTTTTTTTTTTTGCAGGGAAAGATTCGCCCTGAGCTAACATCTGTTACTAATCTTTCTCTTTTATTTTTATTTTTTGTTCCTCCCCAAAGCCACCGTGCATGATTGTTTATTCTAGTTCTTCTATGTGAGCCACTGCCACAGCATGGCAACTGACAGATGGGTGATGTGGTTAGGCAACCGGGAAGCAAACCTGAGCCGCCAAAGCAGTAAGAGCACTGACCTTTAACCACTAGACCATCAGGCTGGCTCTCTCATTTTTGTTTTTTCTAAAGATTGGCACCTGAGCTAACAACTGTTGCCAATCTTGGTGGGATTTTTTTCTGCTTTTTCTCCCCAAATCCCCCAAGTACTTAGTTGTATGTTTTAGTTGTGGGTCCTTCTAGTTGTGCTATGTGGATGCCACCTCAACTTAGCCTAATGAACAGTGCCGTGTCTGCGCCCAGGATCCAAACCGTTGAAACCCTGGGTCGCCAAAGTGGAGCGCGCAAACTTAACCACTTGGCCATGGGACTGGCCCATCTCATTTTTTTTAAAGTCTAAGTTATTTTCAATTGCAAATTCTTTTCACAAAGTACAGAGCATTTTGGATATACAGGTTATTAGGTGGTGATCTGAAAAAAACAAAATACAACCACAAAGACCCATCAGTCTGCAGTGGGGTATGTCAAGCACAATCTAGTCTAAGTTAGCATTTTAAAATTCTATGGCCTATTGTTTCAAACTGCTGTTCAGTTTGTTGAGTGAGAGAGAGAATTCCCTGAGACCACTGCTGCTGCCGAAAGCAGTAGTCTCAGCAAGAGGGCTGCCGTCCTGCCTGCCCCCGGGACCAGCTGTGCAGCTGCTACGCAAGGGACAGGAGCCACAGCACATGCAAAAAGGCCAGAAGCCCCAGAACAGCCCTAAAATCCTGTCAGGTGTACTTTTGAATAGAAATTGTTGTTTTCATTTGTATTAAGAATTTGGATGCTTCTTTCAGTGACATATGTTCAGGTCCAGAGCTTCCAGGGGTATGAGTTGCAGGTTGTGGGCAGTCTCTGCACCCCAGACAAAGTGTGACTGACCTCTCAAAGCCTGTGCTTTTCCATAAGTCATCATCTCTCGCCAGAGATCCACCCCTCCTGGCACTCCTTCATGTGATGTTAAGTGCTGTATGTAGTTTCCTACACACGTATGATCATTCCTGCTATACCACAAGGTCCCTGAGGGAAAATCTTTCATCCTATCCTGCCTCCCAATGCCCGGGAAGTGGCAGATGAACTAATGTTGATTAGGTGAATGTATCTCTGCTTATTACTGGACTCTAGCACTACCAATTCTGGTAGCAATATCAGAACTATCACTGTCACTAATACTAACGTGTAGTATAATCTTATTTTTCTGAAGTATTTTTGGTGACTGCTTCAGCCTTTCAAACTCTCCTATTATATATATGTACATACATTTTTATTTATGTCTACATTTATATAATATATATTTGTATACATAATATACAATCTCTACTATTACATATGCATTCTTTTATGACCAGCTTCTAGTACATTCCCTTGCACACAGGAGGCAATCAATAAATACTTTTTCATTAAATGGTTAATTTAAATGACAATAACAAGAATCAAAAGGAAGATGAAAGTTTTTACTCTCTCAGAACTCAATCAGGTTTGAATTTTTACATGTTTTCCAAAAAGTAAGAAAAGAAGTGGCATGTCCTGTATGTGATTAACTTCTATTTCTCCTACTTTTCACAATATTATTACATTCAGGTGATGATGTTAAAAATTCTGATATATATGAATAATAAGCTGTGATTCACTTCTTTTTCATTCCAAACACTTCATACTCTAAGGTGTTTTACTAGATTCAAAGCAAACAAATTTCAGCATTGATAAAACATTTGTATAAAACTATATTCTTGATGCTACTGAATTCTGCTTTCACTGCTAATAATTTTTGTCAACGAAAGTAACTATTTCCTTCATGCAATCAAATTCCTGTTATAATTTTATTACCTTTGGCTATCATGTCTGCCAGTTTCCAAAGTTAAGCTTGCCAATGAGATCTTTTAAAAATATCTTGCCTAAATATAAGCACAGTTGCAGAAGGACTTCTCAGGCTGAGATTTCATTGAATATAGCATTCCTGGTGACTTAGAGAGACGGTCCAATTGCCAGAGGAGTAAATGGAAAATTTGGTTTTGATTTCAAATTTTAGATTCTGCTATTCATCTACATTTTTATTTAGTTACTCATTCATGCATATATCACTAAGCTTTTATCATGTCACAACATTGTGTCATGTGTATACTGTAAGATACACAAATATTAATAAGCAAGATATATTCATCATCCTTATGGCATTCAATTCAATTAAGAATGGGAAGTAGATACCCACAAATACCTATTTACAATATGTACTCATCAAGTGTTGCTGCATTGGTAACATTCTTCATCTTAGTAACAGGCAGAGTTAAGATTGAAAGCAAAGAATCTGCCTAGAGTTGGCAGGCTTAGACACTTTACTAGACTGGGGGTAGTAATGACTTCATTTCGATTCTGTGTCTGGGAGAATTATGGTGTCATTAAGAGAATAAGGAACTCAGAAGGAAAAAAGTAATTTAGAAAGTTTAAAAAATGGGTTTTGAATATGCAGTACTTATTCTGAAGTATTGGCCAGGTAACAAGTTCGACATGTATTGTAGGCATTTGTAGGACTAAAGAATAAAGAAAGTGGAGCTGGAGAAAAAACCTTCCAGGGAGGACCAAACCCAGGGAAAAGATTTCCTAAGAGACAGCAAATCATTGACATCACCTAGAACTGTGCATCCTTCTCCACCTGTAATTTTTTTAATGTTGAAGAGAGTGTGCAGTCAATATCATGGGAATGGTTGAATTATCAGTTAAGAAGTGACCTAAGTGAAAATAAGATTTAATCAAAAACAACTATGAGTTATGCTTGCTTAGTAAAACAAACTCACTAAGAAATAAAAGGCAATGCTTATTGGAAAAATGCTTAGAATCCCATAGCTGTGTGATTACAGGTTTTCATTGACCATTATAATAATCAATTAAAATGAATAAAATTTCCCTCCAACTTATAGTCAATAAAATGAGCGACGATTATTGAAGTCCCAGAAAGCACTCCAATTCTTCAAAAAAAAAAAAGGTATTGCCAAGATATACCCCATATTTCATTTTCTTATATCTATGGCTTGAGCATGAGTTTCCTTTAGAGTAATACAAGTCTCTTTGCACAGTGAGTTTACTCTCTACCCAATCCCCAGCTGCTTTAATCTACTTCAGGGAATAAAATCAAGCAACACAAACTTGATCAAATAGATTAGTAGATGCATTCTCTACCTGAAGTATTTGATGTATAGAAACTACAACTCAGGGACCTCCAGGGTACAATGTGGCAAAGCTTAAAAAACAGTCCGTATTCGGTAGCATTAGACAAATCATTCTCTCTAGTGTTTCCAACGGCAAGAGAAATAAACGTTAATCATTTACATGGGAACAAATTAAGAAATTAGTGTTTTGAAGAACAAAAAATGAAAGTAATTTGTCTGAAAGGATCTCAGACTGAACTGTTGGGGATTTCGGGGTCTGCTTTCTGGCCAGGAAAATCTGTATTGAAAAAAATCTTTGCAGAAACAGTGGAAGGAATCAAGGTCTCCAATTGCTTTAAGAGGATAAAGAAATAAACGTTTTTATGCCATGTTATAGTAATGTAGATGGCAGAGTGGGAAACGCATGAAATTAGATGGCATCAGGTCGTGAATCTGTGTAAGGCCCTCCTCTCAGTAGCCGGACCACCTTAAGCAGGTCTTGTCAACTCCACCTTGTCTCAGCTTTATCCTCTGTAAAGTGAGGACGTTTGACTAGATGCTCATCAACCCCTCTTTGAATTCCATCTACTATTCCATTACAAATAGAAATTGTCACTGAAAATTTTATTCAGTTCTTGAAGAACTAATGATGAGCGATGGAACTGAGGAATTTTCCATTGTCTTGGATAAAGCTCAGACAGGTTGAAGAAATCAATTGTCTTTTCCTTTTTTTCCCAATAAACAATGAAGCCTGTACGTTCTTGAGGCTTCTTTTCTCATGCAATACAATTTGGAAGCCACAAAGGAACACAGCCAGTAATCTTCAAGGGGTTGAGACCTTGAGTGATGACCTCACTCTGACGCTTTTACAGCACTTGATATGTGGAAACTAGTCCTATTTCTTTGAAGGTAAACCATTTTTCACAATTCATCATAGTAGAATCCCAATGGACAGTCAGAAAAGCACACAGGACTTAAAGACACACTTTCTTTCCACTAGGTTCTCTTTATAAATTATTTCAAGGTACTATGGGACATCAAGCTCATTAGTGCTTTGTAGAACAATGACAATGTGTCACCAAACGTAAGAAACACATACAAATTGCCTCCTCCTGATGTTGCCTTTCCATGTGGTGAATGGAAATCAAAGACAAAGATTCACCAGGTTCCCACTAAAGGGAGCTCTGGCTATGCTGGGGTGAACAGCAATGGCTCTGATAAAGTTTGAATCCAGTGGTTTTCAAAAAGCTGATGAACTGGAGTGTAATATTCATCAGAACAAGGAGGTAAATACAGTGACATGTCTTGGTAACTTACCATGAGCCAGGCACTGTTAGGAAGCGTACATACATCTTCTCATTAACCTTTAAACATCTTTAAAGAGGAAACGAATAATAGATCCTACTCTGTAGATTAAAAACAAAACAAAAATCTGACACACGAAGAATTTAAATATCTTGCAGAAGTCCATACCTTGGTAAATAGCCATGAGGGGCGTGGGTTTGAGCCTTGGGCTGTCTGACAAGGAAACACTTCTTTGTGACCAATTCATCTTATTACTATAATACGGCATAAAATGTTTATTTCCTTATCTTCTTAAAATAAAACAGAGAGTTTGAATCTTTCCACCATTTCCACAAAGTTTCTTTTCACTATAGACTCTCCCAGACAGAAATTACAGCCTCAAATCACCTACAATTCAGTCTGAGATCCTTCCAGAAAGGTTAAATTCCATTTTTGTTCTTAAACACTGATTTCATAGTTTCCTCCCATTTTAAATGATTAACGTTCATTTCAGTTGCCACTGGGAAATCTGGAGAGAGTGATTTGTCTAATGCTACCAAGCAGGGATGGTTCATTGGGAAAACTGTAGGGGTCAGGGGTGGGAAGACAACAGGGAAAGTGAGATGGGGAGGATGGGAGTGGAGGGAAAGAGGAGGAGTGCTGTGGTGCTGGGCTATGGCAGGAGGGCCTAGTGACCCCCTCAGGCACCCAACACAGAGATTAGCAGCATGATGTGGCGGTCACTGCTGGAACCCCTGAGACCTGAAGACTTGGCATCAGTGACTGGTGACAAGAGCATGTGGCAGATATAGTAGAGGGAAATATGGATCCTTTAAGCTGTGTGTGAATATTCTTGGTAATATCCAAGAAGGAGTTCACGTGGAAATTGCGAGAAGATAGGGTTAGGGCACAATTTTATGAAAAGAAGGAATTTCAGGGCTGATGACCCAGCTAGTTGGAGTCAGGCCTTGGAATACTAGTTTTATGATTACTTTTCACCCTGATTATTCCAATGGGCCAGGACTGTCTTGAGGAAATGCAGATAATTTTCAGTCTTAGAGTTGTATTTTTTGGGGGTCCCAGAGACAATAGTTTTTAAGACTGTGATCCACTGTAAGGAATCTTTCTTTTATTGCCTGATTACTTCCTAAAAGTCTGAAAGTCTTAGATGTAAAGCCAAGTGATGGTTTGAGTATACGTATCAATTCAGTGATTGAAATGTCAGCGTGTGACCTGCTTTAAGTAGCACATTTCAGTAAGATTGGTGGGTCATTAGTAGCATGGCATCCTGGATCTGACCACCTGATTACTTTCCATCAGTGTTTTCTGAATTGATTGGCCCTGTAGGAAGGATACTTTGGCCATCTCTCCAGTGCAGATCGAGGCACCATGCACGCCCATGGTCCATGCTGCTCTTGCACCTGTAGAACCAGGGACAGAAGTACTATCTCTTCTCCTCCAAGAAAGGAGGAAAGCCCATTTTCTTTGAGGGCCTATTGACTACTGGAATTGTAATATCTTCTGGGGCAAGCCTCTGAAAGGGTGGGGAACTGCACCCTACATGCTCCTTGGGGTAGTGACTCTCCCCTTCTCCTGCCTTCTTCCCTCTGGTCTTAGGAGAACAGGGGCTGACATCAGGCTTGGATTTTATTCTACTCACGCCATGTGTGTCTGTGATTTTGGTGTAAAGGCCCACTCATTTAGGGAGAAAGGAAACTTCTCTTAGTTCCACTTCTAGAACTTGAAACTTAGTGGTTATTCTGCACAGCCCAAGAGATAACTCATACAAAATGCCTTGCACAGTCACCCAAAGTTATTACAATGCTTTTATTTTTATATATTGTTTATTACATTATTTATTATTAATTGCTATGTTATTAAAAGGTATGTACATAAATATGTATACTCTGTAGGTCAAATATTGGATAACTTTGTTAAGGGAACTATAAGTCTATATGGAAATTGAAAGAAGATAGAAGTTAGGGAACAATCTTATGAAATTGTAATAGCAGTGAGGGTAAAGCAGAAAACATAGGACACAAGCCAATTCCAGCATGTTCTACTTACCAGATAGCCTGAGAGGTGTGGGATTGAAAATTACTATACGAATGCAACCTATTCTCAGCTAGGGCCCTGAGAATTTGGTGGAAGCATATACTATTATGGCTGCTGCATATGAACACTATACAATAAATAAGGATATAAAGTTACTCCAGTTTTAGTTTTTGCACTATTACCAATAGGTTAACCTCTACAGTACCCCCCATAACTTGCTTATTTGGCAAGTTTTATCTGCAATGTAATTCACATCAGTCTCAGATGTGCCAGACATTTCTTGAAGCTTCAGAGATGTATGATAGCCTAAGGACGTGCCGAGATGGGCTCCTTTATTGGAGACAAATGTGCTGGCTCTTTTGAGGCATCCTATTCATTTTGATTGCTGCGTTGAGCTCCAGTGGCAAAAAATGGGTTAAAGTCAATTTTTTTTCCTGCTAAGCCAATTTTTCTTCATATGTTCAGCAGTGCAGCAAAAGTTAATTCATTCTAAAGCACATGGTTTTCCAGCAACATTGTCAATATTATAATGTTCCTTTGCCGCTCTGGCCTAGCCAGTTTATTAGATGAAGGAAAAATACAGATGGGCTGACAAGCAGGGCTGTACTTTGTTGTAGTGGAAAAAACTATCAAACAGCTCTTCTGAATCATTTTCTTTATTCTAACGTATAGGCTTCTGTTAAAGTTCAGAAGTTTGTGCTTTTATTGTTATATTTTTTTTGCCCACTCCCTTTCCATTAGCTGAGCTGTTTATAGATCTTTAAAAGAGGATCGAGCATCTTTTCCCCTTAAGACAGGCAAAAAAGAAAGCGTACCAATTATTCCCCTTTTGACTTCAATGAAAATTCTTTAAAAGATAGAAAAAGAGTTCAATATGATTTCTTTAGAAAACACCCTCCCACCAATATAGTTTTACATGGAAGGCAGAGAAAATGTCTGCTATTTCCTACAATAGGAAATGAAACAGCCTGATAGTTCCCAACTCATTGATAGGAAAATATCAAGAAGGCATGTATTGTAGTCTATGATGCCTGCACTAAAACAAGCTCAGACAGTATCATAGGTGAAGGAGGGCTCACCTACATACCAGGCGTTGGAGAACTCACGGTGGTGAGATGGCTGCCGTTTTTGTTCCCTCCACATGGGCAGTGGGAGACAACCCACCAGACCTTTGGCAGAGGAGGGGACTCAAAATCAGCTCACCCATTGAAACTTCCAGAAACTTCCAGCTGAATAGGACAGGATATCCTACCCCTGAATAGGTTAACTGTTCTTTAAGTAACAGTATCTTCCACAATGCAGATCCCTGTCTTTTACTGAGGACAGCCTTAAATAATGTTATAGTAACTCCAACTTAAAATACTTTATCTACTCATTTTATTTTGCATTGCATTCTGTGCTCTAACCAAGCCCTTTTCTAGCTGAGATTCCAATGGAGTAAGAATTTGGTGCCCTTTCTTTCTCAAAATTAGGTTGGATATTGGAGCCTTTCAAATGGGAAACTCCTCCTTTGCCTTCATTTTCTTTAAGGCCCAAGCAGCCTAGAAGTCATTCACTGAAATATCCTTTTGTCTACAAAAATGTTTAGACATTCTCCAATTTGCTATAATGAGAAGGAAGATAAGGTACTTTGTTAGTATAAAGTGGCTGCCTATATTGGGTAGAATTAAATAATTATATGCTTCTCTATAAACTAATCGATGTTGATAGATATTCATTACTGGTTACAGAGAGCTAGACTGTAGAATCTGTGTGCTTGACCCTATTCACATACATGGTACAGTGGAAAACCATGAGCCATTCAATGCCCCAGCGCCTGCCATGTTGAACACCACAGAAGATGCAACAGTGCTTCGTGCATGCCACCTTGCTTTCAGTGTGCTTATGGTCTACAATAGGCAAAGAGATAAAATTATAACAGCTCCCATTACTTAGAATTAACTAGGTGCTAAGCATAGTGCTAAGTAATGTCAGACTTTATTTTATTACCCTTCATGTTTTTACAGCTGAGAAAATGGCTTTGTAACTTGCCTGAATTTGAATCCTTGCTTCAGGATTCAGGATTCAGATTCTAGGTCTCAAGAGCATTTGCTAATTTAATGAATGATACAAGGTAGAATTAAATATGTACCAGAACACAAATTCAAAGGAAAGCCATTATCCATATGATATATATTTAGAATTACTTTTCCCAAGAAATCTTATAGTAATGATAATTGGTGTGTGCTGGGACATCTGGAACATCTCCCTGGGCCCTAGTTTGAACTTATACTAAGAACAAGACAAGATAGTTGGCTGGGTTAGAAATGCTGTTCTGGACTAAGGAACAGTAATTCTCAGGGTGAAGCCAAACAAGTCCATAGATTGAATCTTGATTCTGTCCTTACTTACTTACTCTAAATGACCATAACATAGATAACCTGTTTTGTTTGTTATTGTTTTTGTTAGCGATGATCATGCTTTCATAATACCAAGAGGAAAAGCCAAGAAGTAATAATAATATCTCCGGATGATTCAAGAAATGGGGCTGCCTCATGAAAACAGGAAATGCAAAGTCGCCTCAGGTAAGTAAAATATGTATAATTTTTCCTTTTTTTGTGGCAAATTACAAGATAGGTGTGCTTTTTGTTGTTGTTTTGATTTTCTTTTTTCAAAGACGTGCTCTGCTGTTGACCTAAATCAAGTTCTTGGGAGAGGCATGATGTGTGTAAAGTGCACAGGCTTTAGAGAAGGAGAGGCCCAGGTTGAAATTCTACCTCTGCCAGTTATTATTTTTGGGACATTGGATAAGATACTGAACCTCTTTGAGCTTTTCTCCTAATATTTAAGCAGATCTTTAAAAATTACCTTACAAGATTTTAAAAATATTAAATGCCACAGTAAACATAAATTTCTTTCTATGTAGTAAGAAAGGCTCCTTCTTTCCTACTGTGTAAAGACTCAAAACTACCCCTTCCACTCAAGACAGAGAATACTAGGTTTTGAAACAGTGGAAGACAGTTTCATGTTCTTGACAAAGGCTGAAATAGATGAAAGAAAGAGAAAATAGCAAGCAAATGTAAAGTAGAAGTACAGGGAAATATAAGAAGTGAAAATAAAAAAGAGAAGAAGAAAAGGAAGTTACTTCTAAGCTCCGATGAAGCCTGACTCAATTCTGGGATGTTTACAATACTGATGACTAAGCCTTTTAATATATGCCACTCTGGAGCCAAGATTCACATACAGCAACATTTAATTTAGAAAGTAGGGAAATGCTACAATCTGGATAGGCACATACTGAGTTATCTCAGGAAAATTTATTTCCACATATGAAATTGGAATAAATCTATTTTAATGAAGGCTTCAATTGTCCTTTTTAGATTAAACCATATGTAATTTAAAGAATTTAGATGTACTTCATTTTAAAACATCTTAAAAATCTCGGTAAGGCAACTCCCTAAGGTATCACACACTTTGAGCCCCCACAAGTGAAGTGTGATTCAAATTAGTCCTCAAGCTGTTCGAATAAGGAGCTATGGCAGAAAGTAACACAGTTTGAGGAGGAGATGTATGAATTTTAAAAGTTACTTATATCTTAGAGATAAGCCTGACAAAATGGATTAAAAAGTGAAATCTGAATGAATAGGTTTAGATTAACCAGTGAACTCCTCTAATCCTGAGGGCAAGTCCAGATCATTGAGAAGATAAATATTTCTTGTTCAAATCCTGTTCAAATCACTTCCCGAAAGTGATCCTCAAGAAAATGGTATTATTCTCCCACATAATACCATTTGAATTCAGGACGTGCTGCTTGACTTGAATTAACTTCTAACTGGCCCCATAACCACTGCTATCTCCCTTCTTCTCCCTTTGGATGCTACCTTAAGTCTGTAATCAGAATATTCAAATGCTAGTATCCTCAATTTGCAATTGTTTTTCCCAAAGCTTTGATATCTAGGAAGTAGTTTTCACCACCTCCATGTAACTAACGCAGGAGTTGTTACAGGGGTGTGATCTTCCTGACTTGGGCATCAGGACACTTAGTTCTAGCCGTATTGCTAACCTTCAGAGGTAAGTCATTTAACCTCACTGGCCCTCATCTCAGAGTGGAGTGGTTGTAGCCCATCTCCAAGGTCTTTCCTGCTCAATCATCCTATGATTCTATAATGTACTTGCTAAGTGCTTTGCCTAATCACACAATTACCCAGTAGTCCTCCTGAACTAGGAGTGGATGATCACTTGTCAGGGGCATTGTAGAGAGTATTCGTGAATTAGTTGGAGGTCAGATTATAACCTCCGAAGTCACTTCTGACTGATTCTATTCTGGTGCCCGGGTCGGCTGACTCCTAGCCCAATGCACTATCCATCAGAAGGACCTTACCTCTTCTTGGAAGCAGTCAATTTCTAGTTCATTAATAGAGAGATTGCAAGCCTTAAAAGCAGACTATGTGAGTGAATGATAAATATAAACTATTACCAACTTGTCCTCTTACTAAAATAATTGTATACGCAATTCTTTTCATCTCATTGTAAAATAATTCTTGCCATGAGAAATAAGGAAAACAGAGGCATCATTTTGGTGCCCCCAAGTGGGGAACTATGATGGCTGCAGTTAAATTCCACCTTTCTCAGGCTTTTAGGAGCATCCTGCAGCCAGGTGAATAGATCTGTCGGCCTTCTTGTACTCTCCTTGCTTATTTTTGTTCTATAAGGTCTTCTAGAGATTTTCAGTCTCAGCATAGAGAGTCTGAAGTTATCTAGAAGAAAGAGGCCGTTCTGAATATCCCCAGGAATCTGTGGTCTTTTCAGGGATTCCAATTGACTTAGATATGTTCCAAGGGGCCCAGGCTGATCTAGGGGGCCCCCTGGTATCCATCTGAGCCTATATGTATTAATAGTCTAGAGCTATTTAGTCCTCTTTGCATTCGGAATAATGAGCAAGTAGAATAGTTACCCCTTGGCATGGTTAGGTCTCAGGCCATCTCCTGGTTTCCAAAGCTGGCATTCCAGAGGTGGGAATTCTCAACTAGAGCTATATGACAAAACCATGGCTTCCTTTTGCTAGCAGATGTATTAGCGTCTGAGAATGTTGGTCGTACATGCGGAAACTCCAATGTCACTTTGTCACAATAGCCAATGGCCAGAAATTGCTAACATTCTGAAATAGACCCTCTGAGTAACGGGGTTTCTTTAAGAGCAAAGCATGATTTTCCATTCATTTTTCCAGTGATACTCTTGGTACATCTGACCGTCATTTGGACCAAGTCTCCAGCAATTACTGTCTGCTTAACTTACCTTGGATAAGTTTGTCAACTTTGATATTTCTAAACCTCATAGCTTCTGTAAAACTTGGATATTATAACACATCTCATAAGATCCTTACAAGGATTAAATGGAATGATATAAATACAGCGTAGAGCACAGAGTAAGAATGAACCAAGAAATATCCATTAGCATTTGTAATTTAAACCAACAATATGTCATGAACACCTACTATGTGAAAGGCAATTTATTAGGTAAACAGTTCCTCTAACTTGGAGATTACTACACATAGTAGATAGCTGTAAGCAGGCTTCACATGTGCCAGGCACATAGGAGTCCTTGAAATTTAGTTGAAGATGCAACACAGAAAATGGAAACTGACACTACAGGAGGCACTTAATAGTTCACACAAAAATACAGGAAGTATCCCAAGGTACTGTGTGCTTAAATGCCTAATGGACTGTTCAGATAGTCTCGGCCATAGAACTTCAGAAGACACTGTTCTGGATTAAAATGTTCTGGGAAAACTTCATGGAAAAGAATGGATTTAAATTGAGAGGAGAGAAAGGAGGTAAAGAGATTACAAGAAGTTCTAAGTTGGGGTAATATATGAGCATTCTACGGCATAAAAAGTTGGGAGACTTGTTTGAAGAACAATGAGTTTTGCTAAAGTATAATATTACTTCAAAATATCGGGAACTATAAACACCTAGACATATTATCGAAGGCAAGTATGAGCCATGAGCCATGAGCCAAAAATTCGGGCTTTGATTTCTTAGGCTAATAAATATAGTGTTTATCTTGTAGGCCAGGGATGAACACACTTAGCACACATGTTGCATATATACTACCTTCCTTCTTCCCAGAGCTATGACAGCTATCACTAAACAATAATCACACTTTTTCCTATTAAGCCTTAATGAGACTTTGGAATCCTTCTTAATTCTTTACTCTAGGCAGCAATCACCATCCTATAGGGGTGGCTCAAAAGATAAAACAAGCTTGCCACTCGTGCACTAGTCTAGACAATGAAAATGGGAACATATTTTATGGCAGGTAAAGAATCAATTGGTAGGATTCTTGTTGGGAAGATAGTGACCATCTAGAGACTTATTATACTAGAAGTGAGATGATAGGATGTTCTCATTTAGTTCAAACATTCATTGCGTGCCAGCTCAGTAATGTGGTAGGGGCTGGGACCTAGTAGGAAGTAGGGTGCTGGCAGTAAGCAGACTAATTGAATGTTTGTGTGGAGTGCCTGGAAAGACCATGATGGCACAAACAAAAGCAGAACTCAGGGAAAAACTGATCTGGAAGGAGCATAAGTTTAATCTATGTTAGAAGTAAATGAGTTTTTCTTGAGAGACTGTATGAAGAGAAAATCAATTAATAATAAGATTTAATTATGAAAAAATACACACTACAAGGCAGTAAAATGATAGAGATCCAATGAAGATGACAAAAAACTGCTGATCAGAGAACTGGAATAAGAACGAGAATAGTCTAGAATTCCGGGATGCAAAATAGGAGCGTTGCTAAGAGAAAGATGTTGTTAACAGTGAGCACAGGTTATTGTGATGAGAATTTAATTGTATTTGACAATTAGGAAAGTATTGGTGACATGAAAAGAATTTTAATGGAAGGAAAAGTATTTTTACCTTGCCAGGGTGTAAAGAAAGAACACACGCTAAAGAATTAGGAGAAATGGATACAGCAGCACATCAGAAGATTTGGCAATAAAAGGAAAGAAGGAATGAGGTATTGGCCAAAGCAGCATCAAAGGATAGAGGTTGCCTGCATATGTGGAAAAGGGAGGGAGAAAAGCCAGTGTGGAAAAGAAGAGATTGAAGATGCTGGGGAGAGAAGGATGAGTAGAAGGTTCCAGACCCTAAGACAGTAGTAGAAGATGAGTTTAAAACCTACGTGGAAGGTTGGCAAGAAGAGCAAGAGGAACATCCCTTTGTTCAAGGTAGGAAGCATGGGTGTGGAGATGGAAACGGTCAAAATAGCAACTAGAAACAGTCAAAGAGAAGGAAATATTAAAGGATTTATATCTAATATTCTTAATAAAGTAGAAAGTGCAATAGTTTAGAAAGAGGAAGGAATGAAGTAGAATGCAACTGAGCATTAGATTCAAGTGGAGAATTTTGGCATAAAATAAAGTAAGAAAGTTTTTCTTACTTATTCATCAAATACTTTTTGTGACTTATCATGTGTCAAACAGAATATTAGGTGCTGGGGATACAGTAATAAATGGAACTGATATTGTCTCTGCCTTCAAATATCATATGGTGTAGAAAAAAAGGTAGATCTAAAAAGAATAAATAAAGTTACAGATGAAATAATTGAAGGTTATAATAGATAGTGCAAAGAGAAGCAGGAACCAGATCATATAGGTCTTAGTATGTGATAACACAAAGTTTGGCTCTTATTCTAAGTTCACTAGAAAGCCATTATAGGGTTTTAAGCATGAAAATCATTTTAAAAATCTTTGTTTATTTCATTGTGGATAATGAATGAAAAGAGGCAATAGGAAAAGCAGAGAGTTGGTAGGAGACTGTAGGTAAAAGAAAATGGCGACCTGGACTCGGGTAGTAGCAGTGAAGATGGGGAAAAAAAGGTGATTCAACCTACTTTTGGAGAGCAGATTGATAGAACTTCCTGAAGGATTGTATGTAACAAGTGAGAGAAAGACTTCTGCCCTAATTCAGTGAGAAATGGTGCCATTTACTGTGATAGGGAAAGTTGATTGGCCCAGAAAGTGGCCTTGGGAAAATCAAGAATGTGCTAACTTTGAGATAGATACATAGAGATATCAAGTGTGCAGCTTAATATGAAAGGAGGAGTTCAAAGTGTAAGTCTGAACAGAAGACATAAATTAGCAAGGGATACACAAGAAGATGCTTTTTAAAATCACGGGAGATCATTGAGATCAGGAAAACAGAGTACAAAGAGAGAAGAGAAGGGCCCAGGACCTCTCAGCATGAGGTTGGGATGGTGGTTGTAGAGAATAATGGTTAAGCAGGTTGAGTCTGAATCGAAACTAGATTCCAAGTAGAGAGAATCCAGATTTCACCACTCACCATTTTATGATGACGATATTGAATGATAAAACTACAAAGGAGATTGAACAGCCTTAAAACTGCTTAAGGAATGAGTGAAGTCAAAGTTAGTAAGCTGGCCAGGCGATAATTGCTATCCTGGACACCTAGACTTCGCAATGATATTCCTGGGGATTGTACAGTGGACAACTTTATCCTACCTGAGTCATATGAATTGTAATTACTGAATTTTTCAAGTGCAGAGTAAAGTCACTATTTATTTATCACACATTGATTGAGCATCTGCTGTATGCCAGCCACTTGACTGGATCCTGGCTAGTGGGAGATTCAGAAGAAAGTTCCTGCCTTGCTTGAGCTCACAATCTAATGAGGCAGGCAGGGCAGACATGGGTCCTTGGAGTATTTTCTTATAGCCAGACACAAATTAATATCGAGGCTATGATAGGACCACCTAATTTGGCTTTGTATAAAATGAAGAACTGCAGGAATAATAGAAGTCAAGATGACAAAAAGCTAAGTAAAGGTAGAGGCGCTCGGAAATTTACTGCAAAAATAGAGCAGCTCTTTTAACAAAGAACTAATAAAAGCAAAACACCAACATTAAAAAAAGAAATTTTCCATATCCCATGGTTACAAATTTTTATTTAAGATTTTACTCCTACTATATATCCAACTCTAATGGCTTTATTCTAGCTATTATATCCAATCTCAATACCCCAAGGTGTTTTTCACACTGTAAAGCATCTTCCTGCGTTATTAGAGTAAATTAGTTAGCAAGAGAATGAGATATTAATCCTGTAAAGGTCACATCATCTTGATTACAAGAAGCCAATAAAATGGAATTCTTGCCTTTAATAGTCGAATGTCACAAGAGGGAAAATAGAGATCTTTACAGTTCCCTCTGTAACGGAGAGATTTTTTTGTTTTCAAATTATATTCCTCAAAGTGTCGCTTGTGTTTGTTCCTCCAGACAACTGAAGTGGCATGGTCATTGCATTATCTGGGGATGAATACCATATAGCCAGACCTGAGGAAAACACTACTATCTCTCTCTCATCATAAAATGTTTCACATTTACATGAATTTTCTTCAGTCTTTAATAAAGATAAACTTCCTTTCTTCTTTCAATTTGCATGGAAGGCAGCCATGGAGAGAGAAATAAACCACCGGTCCAAGACCAGAAACTAATGGGCATTTGAGACCAGAAGTATGACCACCGGGTTCCCAATCCATTGCTTGAGCCTGGTCTTGCTGCTTCTGGCTCACTTGGAGAGTCCTAACTGAAGACAATTTTGCTGTATATTTAGATTTGTTGATCTAAAATAAAAACTGAAGACAATTGCATTTTCTGTTCTTAGAAGCAGTTCATGAATGTAATAATTAAAATAGCTGCATTTAACTCGAACCTCTACGTGCCAGGCTGAATTGTAAGTTTTCAAATACATTATTTCATTAACCCCTCGCAACAGTCCTCTGAGGTCCAGACTAATATTATCCCTGTTTTAGAGATCTGGCATTGAGGCAGAGTTTCATATAGATCACACAGCTAGTAAGCAGTAGAGCCAGGATTTGAACCCAAGAAGTCTGGCACTGGAGGGCCAACGTTCTTCCCCACTTCACCACGCTGCCTCTCTGGGGACTGTGTATGTCATATCCCTGTACAGGTGCACCAATACACCACATTCACCTCCCTGAGCTCAAACAAAAATAAACAAATGCCATCAAAAGCCCCTGAAGAATAACAGAAAATGCATGGATATGATTATGGCACATGATTCTACTGTAGTGTAAATGCCAGAGGATCATGGAAGATTTTTCAGAGTTGGCAAACCTTGTGACCCTATTGTGAGTCTCAGGATGAAAGAGGTCTGATGAGACAGAAACAGCATTTCTTGTCGTGACAGGGATGCTGGCTCTGAAATCAGACCGCTTGGGTTCAACTCCTGGGTCCACTGCTTACTGTCTGAACTTGGGCAGGTTATTCACCCTCTCTGTGCCTCAGTTTCCCTATCTGTAAAAGGGAGGATTAATAACACCTAAAAGTATCTATTTTATTGCTGTCTTGTAAGGATTCAATGATATAATTCATATCAGAATACCACAAAGGCCTCGGGCACACACAAAAGCATTAAAGCTGTGTCAGCTATTATAATTACTGTTAATAGGAGTAGGAGGAATAGCAGTAAGAATGATAGGAGCAGTAGTAGTAATAATACTGCTGGCCATTCTGTTCAGCACGAGAGCCTCTGACTATACCTAAGGGTCTGACTATACCTAAGCCATCACCTCCAATGTATGGGGTGGAGGTGGTGGGTACCACCCCATCAGCTTCCAGGGCCCCCACCTTTGCCTAGCTATCTGCATCTACTCTACTGACAATGTAAGCGTATAGTGAGAGGTAAGTTTTGCTAGAGTTTTAGGCATCTTCTCAGCTCATCTTCAATATTTCCCCTCAATTTCTTTTAGTTTGAGACAGGAATGTGAAATTATATCAGATGACTACAACAACTCTTTTAGATATTCATTGTAGTAAGAGTCATCAAATTCCTATCAATTGTGTGTGTGTGTGTGTGTGTGTGTTAAGGGATGGAGAAAAGATGAAAATATAAATCAAATCTGAATCTTGCCTCTTTGAGCCCTTAATCTTAACTGTGGTTTATGGTTGGGGTTGGGAGATAGAGGAGTTCCACTCCTTAGAGGGGGTCAAGTGGGCTGGAAACGGGTGGAGATAGATTGAGCTGCCACTTTACTCAAGGACCCCTTTGGCTTTCAGGACTGCTAAGCATCCTCCAGTGTGAGAGATGATTCTGCACACCGTAGAGTAGGCCCACCCAAAATGCCAGCAGTTCCCCTTTGCGAAACTGAAATGAAATAAGCTATGGAACTCAGATTCCAAAATGATCCAGCATTAGAAACTTACAAATAAAATACTAAGAAATTCAGAGATAGAAGGTAACTTCTTGCTATGCAATCCTGGAAAGACTTTGTGCAAAAGCCTGAATTTAAACAGGGTCTTGAAGAATGGGTAGGATTTGAACATACCAAGGTGAGGCAGGAGGCACAAATGACTTTGGAACTCCTGACGGTGTCTCATAACTAGTGCAGCCATATAATGTATCTTCCAAACCAAGTTACTTATAAGAAAAATAGGGACTATGAATACTTAGCAACCAAGAAAACAGGTCCAAACTGGAAATGCCCTGGCAAACCAAGAGACATGGTTATGTACTTATAACACAAGCTAATGACAAGGAAAGAAACCCTTGCTTTACCCATGAGGAAACTAAGGCATTCACATGATGCAAGGCTCATTCAGAAGATGTGGCCAGCACCAAGATGAGACTCGGTTTCCATGTGTGTGAGAAGCGCTGAGACAGCCGTCCCAACCCACGGAAACTGAGTTCAGTCTCAGCACCAAGTGTAAGATCTTTGGCAATTCACTTACACCTTCTGGGTAATATGCTTCCGGGGTAGGGACATCTAATCTCTGAAATCCTCTACAGCTTTGATACTGTAAGATGTTTCTTGCCAAGATAGTCAGAGACTTCTCAGACCGTTTTTCCTTCCTCTACACAGGGTAACTCTTTTGCTGAGCTCCTTTGTGTCTTTGTTTAACCAATATAGGCTTTTCCATATAATGAAATACATGCATTCTTGAAAGGAAAAAAAAATCCTCATCTTCTGCAAAATTACACATTAAAAATAGTAAGTATCTGAGGGCAGAGGTAATAAGGCCGTAGACAGATCCTCAAATCTATGCACTCTTGTAACCAGAGCACTCACAAAACTAAAATAATCCTAATTGAATTCTAATGCAGAAAAGAGACACATTGAATCCCCAACTTAAAATAATACTACAGTAGAGAGAAGACTTTACCTTTAAATAAAGGTAATGGTAGCTTGATTGAAGGGGGTGTGCAGAGTAGTTGAGGCATTTAGTTTGGAGACACAGGCAAAATGCCCCTGGATCAGAAAAGTCATGCAATTACCACTTCCAGACAGAGCATGTGGCCAAGCTGAGCATAGAAAAAAATGCTGAGGGATGGGGGACAGGGGGTGCCACTGTGCTTCTGCTCAGAGTGCTGAGTTCTGCTGTGCTGGTGTACTTGGAGATCAGCTGGTATTACTTGGTGACACAAATCATTAAAACGCTTGGAAAAATTGCTTATGAACTAACACAATTTCCGCATTATAATAACATGATTCTTCTATTTACTAACCGAATATGAGCTAATTTGCATTAGAGAAGTATGCATTGGAGTAGAAAAATTTATCTGTGCAGTATCATTTATCTTAGGATATTACGACCGAATTCAGTCATTCCTTCATTTGTTCATTCCGGATGTACTGTAAACCCGCAATGTGCAAGGCACTGTGCTAAGACTCATGGGTAGCAAAAACATAAATCTAAATGATATTACATTGTTGTTTGTTCCAAAGCTTGATAGCCATTTCTAGTAATGAATTCTCAGGTCAGAATGTGTATCAACCAGAAAGACTGTGATCATTTTGAGTTGGGCACAGGAGCAGTTATCTGGACTCTTACCGCCACATATGTAATATTGTGAAGTGGGCTGAGGTACCTTTTCTCCTTTTCTTGTTAAAGTCGTTCTCTCAGAAACTGATTTGTTTTGTGCTGCTTTCCATTCACATCACGATCCAATCAAACCACAGAATATAGGAAAGATCAAAGTAGCGCAGTCTAGCCATCTACAGTAATTCATAGAATATATGAGGCATTAAAATTTTCATTCCTCATTCTTGTAAGAAAGACTATAAAGGTAACTGAAAATGATGCAGAATATGAATTCATTCCTGAGACAATGATTGTAGCAAGAATGGAGAAAAGTATAAACCAACAGACCCTTTGTTTGCCTCAGTCTTAAGCCTTTTTTGAAAAACCAGTTCTTGTCTGTGTCCTTCACATTTTTACTTTTATCTTTGATCTCTTCAGCTCATCTCCTATCGAAATGGCACATGAAAAAAGCCCAGAGAAGTTTTCAAGTATTGCCTTCCTGCATTTTCATTCAAAGCAATTTTACAAGCATTCCCATAAACACAAAAAAATTTCCAGGGTTATGCCTAACAGATGCAGAAACAATTGATTGAAAAATGAAAACTTCCGTCAAACGACAAGCAGGAGGTATAAAACGTTTAGTCTGTAGTCTTCACCTCATGAATTTTACTCTCCTTGGTGTATTTTTTTCTGTTTATTAAACATTTTTTCTAGAACATGTTTTATAATTCCATATATTTTTATTTAATAAAATGTCTGAAATTAATGATTTACAGCAAATATAATGGAAGTTTCATCCATTTTCAGAATTTTAGCCAGGAGACTATAGGACACAAACATTATAGGAAGAGACATATATGCAAAATTCTATATCTGAACCAGTGACCAAAGTGATGTGATCAAGAAATTCAAATACAAGAATACCAGAGGCCCTTATGGGGAACTGGTGAACGCCCCCAAAATTACTTTTCCTTTTTATTTAAAAAAAAAAAGAAATTCAAATACAAACATTTTTAGAATTCTTTTCTTTTTCTATTAACATATCCTTTCCACTGAATAGAATCAGGGAGAAAAACGTTTGTGGCCACGTCACAACGTTAACCAAATGTGTAATAAAGGTAAATGATGCTCTGAAAGAAGGGAAACTCAGTTTATGAATTTTCATTTTTAATCAAAAATGTTCAAAATGAAGGGAGGGATGACATTCTCTAAGCCACCCATGGTGTCTTGAGCCTCCCCACCGTGTCCCACAGGGCAGGCACTGATGGTCAAAGAAGAGGGACAGACACAGGGACCTTGGACAATGGCAGTACCAGGGTGCCTGGAGACCCCTGTGGGCCCCAAGTCACTATTAGAAAGTTGTTGAACTTAGTCTTTGGGCTGCTTATCCTTCTTTTAGTTGTTTCCCACCCGCAATGCCAACTTCTCAAGTGATTCACGAGCCTCCCAGAGCTTGTAGATGCAACCTATCACACTACAGAACTTGACATTGAAAAAAGACACCACGAGAAGGACTTGGATTCATGTCGGATGGATCTGGGTTCATATTCCAAACCCATCATTGACCAGCTGAGAGAATTTGGACACATTACTTTGTTTCTCCAAGCCACAGTTTCTTCACCTGTAAAATGGGGATAATAAAGCATGGAATTCTTTAAGAATGATATCAGATAACATATGTAAGGTACCAGGCACAGATTGGCTCCTGGCACAGACTCTGAAATGACTTGGTATTCAAACTCTAGCTCCGTCATTTAATTGCGGTGACTTGGCCAGTGATCACTTCACCTCTCAGAGCCCCGTCTGTGAAGACAATAAAAACACCTACCTCATAGGGTTTAGTTATGACTGCTCATTATTTGTTTGTTAGGTTCTTAGAAGAGAGCCTGGCACATAGTGAAAATTTGGTCTTATTTTATCCAATATCCTAAAGGCCTGATGCTCAGTTGCTATGCATAATGTGATTCTAAAGTAAAACAGTCCTTGCCAAAAAAAGGCAGACGTTGGTAACAAAAGAAAAACAACTTCCCCCAGGGCAGAGGTCGGGTATAGATAGGGGAAAAATGTGAACAGGAAGTTCTGAAGTACCCATACGTTAGGCTGGAGAAGATGCTGAGGGTAAGGTAGGAGAGGTGGAGTCCACTAGGAGCCCCGGAGACTGACGGGGGTTGGTGAAGTTCAGCGGAGGAGCTGGAAGAAAAGGGGGAAATCTCAGAGAAACTGGATTAAAAAAAAAAGAAATATAAGATATTGCTGCTATAGATCAGGTACTCAGTGAGACTTCAGCGTACTTCACAAACGTTTATAGAAAAATCTCTCTGCACTCAATACCAAGGGCGCTGTGCTGGGAGACAGGAATTCAAAGCAGTGGCATACCAAGGGGCTGGAGCCATGGGAGAGGTGTGTCCCAGTGAGAGAAAGCATGTTGTTACTGACATTGTATATGATGTGCATGATGACAATAAAAAGCTCACCAGCTTTCAGTCACTGTCAGTACTGCTTACAGACTCCCTACAGACGATTCACCCAGCACCCAGTGCAGACTGCGCTCACTGCCTCCTCCCCGGGGGCTCCACTGACACCAGGTGAGACACACCTGTCTGCAAGGGCATGAAGTATAATAAGAAACCATTTAGGTGAAAGAGTCATAAACATTAAATGGGAGCCATACCTTCTATTAATTATCAAAATAAATTCCAGTTGGCATAAGTATTTAAATGTACAGAATAAAATTACTTTAAAGCCAAAAACCAAAATCACAAATAGAGGCGACGGGGAAACTTTTATGCCACCTGAATGTTAGGCAGAGCTCTCTGAAACCTAATAGTAGGATTGCCCAATTTAGCAAATAAAAATATATGATGCCCAGTTAAATTTGGATTTCAGATAAACAAGAGAAAATTGTTTTAGTGTAATTAAATCCCAAATATTGCATGAATAAACATAAACTAAAAATTATTTATTGTTTATCTTAAATTCAAATTTAACTGGTGTCTTATATTTCATCTGGCAATCCTACCAATAATGTGGTGGACATTCTGTGTGATGAATCCTTATCGGGATCCTACTTGTGTCCAGTGGGGTTCTAAGCACTGAGGCAGAGGCGGATTCACCATGAAGCTAACGAAGCTTTAGCTTCTGGGCCCCTCATCTGCGTAGGTCCCTCCCAAGGCCTTGGGGGTCATATGCTTTTGTACATTTTGTGTAAGTAAGATACTTTGGCACTAGTTGGTTCAGATCACTGCTTCTCATCACTGATTTTCCTTCTATAGCACTGGCCCTCTTGTATGTTGGTGTTGCAGTAGCTGCAGGTAATTTTTAGATTCTTCTATGGGAAATTTAGTTGGGGATACATCTAGTTTGCATTTAGTGGGATGTATTTTTGTGGTTTGCAGTCATTTCCAAGTACAGTTACATTATTCTTAGCCATCTGGATGTGGCTATTTCTTCCAGGAATACTCATGTAACTCACTATGTTAGTTCATCCGGCCAGAGTTTGCCTCATGATCTGAAGATGTCTGTGGCTTCTCCACACTGGAAATATGTGTATAGAAGAAGAAGAAGAAAGATTTCGCTAGCATGCGAAAAATTCTTCTAAATCGGAAAACTTCTATGTGAATGAAACTTGAATGAGTTTCCCTAAATTTGATAATTCTAAAGATTTACATGACTTTACTGGTAATGATATATACTGTTATATATATATTCTTTGAGATAAATATGTGTGTATATATAGAGAGAGAGAAAGAGAGATACAAAATTTTAACAACGATATTAAAAGGTTTCTGACCAAAGAATTCATGAGTTTAGAAAGCAGAAAGTAAAGATTAAATGCTGAGCATTAAGATGAAAACTACCATACTGATCCTTTAAGAAATTGTTCAAAGAAATACAACCTTCAGGAAAACTCCTTATATGTACATCTACATTTCATAAAACTTGATAGCAAAAGTGCCACTTGGGTGAACATTGACTATTACAAATAAACGTAGAATTTCAGAAAGAATATAAGCTCAAATCCCAAAAAGAAAAGAGAAACAAATTTGCCCCATTGCATCATATTAAAGCACTGAAAACACGACACATGGTTCATTAACTTTGTTCTGACTACAATGAACAGGACTTATCTACAATCTCTCTCTAACAAGGAAATCATTAAATTTATTCATGGTACTAACAGCCAATTTCCACTAGTTATATCAAATAAGCAAGTGGTATCTGTGAGTGAAAACAGCAAAGAAATACAAAAAGAAACTTTTCTAAACTATCAAAAATATAAAACAAATTTCATTTGACCATACTAGAAGTTTTCATTTGTTTTTCTATATTGAAATTATATTATAAAATTGGTAGTTAACATTGCTTAAAGAGCATGCAGCAAAAAAGTCTGGGCAATTAATTTTTTAAAAAATATTTTTTTATTTTGTGATGTTTACATTTGTAAGGTTTTTAAAAAGGGTAATTTGGTTCTAATCTTTCTTCTCATTCTAAATAATTACCAATTTTCATATCTAATTTTTAGTTTTTAAGAGATATTCCCAAATTGTATGAACTCCAAGCCCCACAAAACCTGGATCTAACTCTGAAAACAGTAACAAACAAAATAGAATTTAAAAATTTAAGATAAAATAAAGACATGTTGCATGAAGCATAAATTCTAGTATAGGAAACAGCCAATAATTAAGTCTCATAAGTAAATAGTATGTGAAATGGTGATAAGTGCTGTAGGGAAGAAGAAAGTAAGAAAGAAGAATGGGTGGTGCTGGGATGGGGTAAGGGTTCAATTTTAAACATAGTAGAAGCAAGGAAACCCTCAGAAGAAGAGGACATTTGAGCAAAGACCTGAAAATGGTGAGGGAATGAGCTCTATGGATATGTGGGGGTAGAGGGAACCAGAGGTAGAAAATTCCTGAGCCTAGAGTTAGACTGTTTGAAGAACACTGAGGAGGCCATTGTGGTAAGAGCATAGTAGAAGACAAAGTCAGACAGGAGAAAAGCTTTGTAGAGCTAGCCTTGTGGACCATTGTGAATATTATGGTTTTTACTGAAAGTGAGATGGGACACCATTGGAGGATTTTGAACAAAGGAATCGAATGAGCTGACATGGATTTAAAAGGACTACTCTAGCTGCCACATTGTATAGAGGGAAGGGCAGGAACACTAGTTAGGAGGCAACTGATTCATTCAAGAGATGCCAGTGGTTTTCCAGGTTGCAAAGAAGTGGTCAGATCTGGGATCTACTTTTAAAGCAATGACGGTAGATTTGATAAATGAGGTAATATATAATATGAGAAGAAAAAGAGAATCAAGAATGACTTATTGTTGGTGTAAACAAGAGAAAAGATGGAGTTGCTATTTACTGTGATCAGTACAGACTACAGGAGAAGCAAACTCTGAGGAAAGATCAAAACCATTCATTTCAAGATGTCAGTTAGACATCCAATTAAAGATAGTAAGTAAGCAGTAGACTAAGAGAGCCTGGAATTCAGGCAAGAGGTCTGAGTAGGAGATATAAATTTGTAAGTTATTGGCATATAAAGCTATGGAACTAGCAGAGCTCACCACGGGAGTAAATGTAGAGAGAGAAGTAATCCAAGGATTGAGCATGGGCATTCTAAGTCTAAGGGGTTGGCGAAATGATGAGGAATCCACAGAGAAAACTGAGAAGAAACTCTTGGTGAGGCAAGGGGAAAACCAGGGGAATATCTTGTCCTAGAAGCCTAGTAAAGAGAACGTTTCAAAGAGGAAAGAGACATTAACTTGGTCAAATGATGCTGAGAATCAATTAAGATAAGGATTGACTATTGACCTCAGATTTAGCAACACAGGAGACGTTGGTGGCCTCCATAAAAGTAGTTTTGGTGGAGTTGAAAGGGAGAAGGCCTGATCTGATTGCTTTCAAAGTCAGATGGGAACAAAAGAATTGAAGGGATGAGTACAGACAACTTAGGGAGTTTTGCTGTAAAGAGGAGCAGAGAAATGGGGCTCTAAGTGAATGGAGAAGTAGGGTAAGGAAGATTTTTTTAATGCGTAAATGAAATAGGAAGTTGTTTGTGTGTTAATGGGAATGATCCAGGAAAGAGAGAGAGAGAGAAACTGATGATGAAAGAGAAGGAAGAAATTATTTTTTCCTAGATAAAACTTAATCATTACTATGTATCTGTCAGTTATTGAGTACTTACTGTAAGTGCTGTGTCCTTTAATCACAAAGCAATTGTTTATTTCTCACATCAACTCTAGGAGCTATATATTATTCTCACCATTTTATAAAGAAGAGTTTTGGTCACTTTCCTGAGGTTACGCAGATAATAAGCAGTAAACATTTTAATTCAAGTTTCTCTGATTCAAACATAGTGTGACTTCAAGTCTTACTCTATATTGTACTCCTAGCAATAGCATCACAGCACGTAGTAAATGTCTAGTCAATATTCTGTGAATATATGACAGTATGAATGAATAAATGGTGAACATGTGTATACATACACTCATAGACATACAAACATGCACATATGCATACATGTATACACAGATATACACACACATGCACATGTACATACATACACGCAGGATCACAGTGGGTACTTTGTAGGATTGTCACGGACTAATTGCCCCAAGGAATTCAAGGGCGGGTTCGGAAGCATTTAACTGTTTAAGACATGCAATCACCAACCACCTTGAGCCAGACCAAGCCGCAGCACAAGAGCAAGCCCATGACCTTTGTCTCATTTTTAAAGCTAAGATCTCCTCCCGGAGGAGCCTAAGCCTTACTACCACAACCTGCAGCGTATGTGGAAGCATGTTTGCCGACTGAGGCTGCACAAACGAATACCCTCCTCTCCCTTTTGAATATTCATTCCCCCTCTAAAATAAATGTCCCTGCTTCCCTTTGTTCACGGGCAGCTACAACTTTGGAAATGATTCTGTGTGGCCTCCTATTTGCAGCAATTAAGTTCTACTTTGTGTGACAACTACTTCTGGTCTAGAGTCTGATTTTAATTCTGCCAGGAGGCAAAACCGCTTGGTTCGGTAAGAGGGTAGGTAAGAAACAGATTGGATTGGGGATTCTCTTACTGGACTAGAAATTCCTCTCCTATTTCCTACAGAAAGTGCTGACAGGAGGGTTACCTGAAAGGTGCAGGGAAAGCCAGGTACCCACCTCTTCACAATTTCCTAAGCAATATTTCAATCAGCAAAGACATAGGCCTCATGGCAAAGCCCTTTAACCAGTGATTCTAC
Source organism: Equus quagga (assembly GCF_021613505.1). Classification (NCBI taxonomy): domain Eukaryota; kingdom Metazoa; phylum Chordata; class Mammalia; order Perissodactyla; family Equidae; genus Equus; species Equus quagga. The sequence continues at coordinate 59,157,912 of NC_060282.1, forward strand.
TTCTGAAAATTGCAGGCAAGTAAACAGGGGAGATTCCACAGTTGGGGGCACATTTGCTCCCCCTTCAGACCCATAAGATAGGCTGTGGTCCATACAGACTGCGTAAACTGAAAAGTGATAACTAACACCGTATTAACCAAAAAACTCAGCAACAAAAAAAGGATCTTCTCCATTAATCAGAATCTTATTTCCTCCTGCACCGTATCTTTTCAAATAGTGTCATGTCTAAATTCCCTGGCATTACATTTAAATAAATAAACAGGGGTATATTATAATTTTCAAGATATTTCCCAGCAGACTATGAGATGGCTTAAATCTTGGTGAAATCTTGACCTCCAGTTAGCTATTCATTATATTCTGTAAATGCAAATACTTGAAAGCCATCAGGAATGTGTTGAACTTATACCATTCCAACTTGTGTGAAATTCACCCTCAAAATAAACACTAGCCCTTTGTGAAGAAACATCACCTACTTTCTCGCTTTTTGCTACAAAGAATCATCATTTTTCAGCAGTAGTAAGGAACCATTTCTGGTAATCCACTAACATTTTAGTTCTGCAGAATGATGAGCATATCAGTTTCTATACACTTTTAGATAATATATTTAGCTCTGAGTTGAAAAAGTTACACAGGCTTGGAGAGTCATTCCATTTTCTTTCCTCATTAAAATTTGGCTTCATTTATGCCATCTCTGATATTAGCAATCACATTTTCAATAGAATTTTGAAGAGCATTATTTCAATTTCAGTGCACAATAAGTAATATAACCATTCTTGGCTGCGTTATAATCTCCTTAGCTTTAATTATTGTCCCTTAGAATACTGTGTCTTTCTACTTTACAGGGTTTAAAATGTATTCCCATTTTCTATTATGAACAGTTCCTTCTAGTTGAGAAAGAAAAGGGCATGAACATATATGTCACATTCTTTTGAAACTGTAGTTTATCATTTCAATGGACATTGTATCTAACCCATTAGGTATTGGAATATGACATTGTGTAATGATGAAAGAAACTGAATTTTAGAACACTGTAGAGTTTAACATAAATCAGTAGGCAGGGGCCGGCCCGGTGCCGCAGCGCTTAAGTTCGCACCTTCCGCTTCTCGGCAGCCCGGGGTTCGCTGGTTTGGATCCCCGGTGCAGACATGGCACCGTTTGGCACGCCATGCTGTGGTAGGCATCCAACGTATAAAGTAGAGGAAGATGGGCACGGATGTTAGCTCAGGGCCAGTCTTCCTCAGCAAAAAGAGGAGGATTGGCAGCAGTTAGCTCAGGGCTAATCTTCCTCCAAAAAATAAATAAATAAATAAAAATTAAAAAAATAAATCAGTAGGCAGGATGAATTTGGGATCAAGCATTAGAAAGTGTAGGGACTCTGAGATACAGCTCTCATTTTAAGTTTCAGATAGTGTAAAAATACTCAGCTCCATTTATGGCTCCTTCACGTAAAAGATACAAATCCCCTTCGTGATTATTAGTGTCCTATAAAGGAAACAGTTTTGAGTTATTAAAGTGATGATTGTGATTTTATAATGATTTTCTGCCAAATCAGAGATGGTAAATAAATTTCAACTTTCATGCCAACTCTCATCAGTTGGTGGAAGCTGATTGGGAGTCTATTGCGTGATTTGGCAGCCACGCTTGGGTGCAGGCAGACAGAGCTCCTTGTTTAATGGTAACGTCTACCAGGAGTGGAGGAAAGATCACCAACGGCATGGTTGCTGCGTCACCCTCCTTAAGCCAGAGCACCTGAGGAGCCATGATAGCTCAGACCCCCACTCTACCCTTAAATAATGCATAGTCACTAGCTCTCTCTGAATTTCATTTTCTTATGGTGTAACCAAACCTACTTTCTGTGGTTATTATAAAAGCTAAGTGAATAATTTTTTATTCCAAATATCTAACAAATGTTAGTTGAATATGAGTTTATCTCTATAGGTAAAAAGAGAGGGGAAGATTAGATTGAAATATATACACAAAGTATTAGAGTAATCATGAAATTAATTGAGAAGGAGTAATCTTAAAAACCTAACTGTCCTATAAGAAAAGATTTGAGTCTTTTCTGGAAATTTTTTAAAAGCAAGAAACTTTTTCTAGGTTAGATATGAATGGGGGTGGGGTGGGGAAAGGCTGAAATAAATAATCTGTGATGTCAAAATAGTCTAAGAATTTGTACCTAATAGTAGATGAATCAAGTGGTCATTAGAGAAACAAAAATGGCGCTGATCAATTAAGTTGTATAAATGCTGACATAACAAGCTTTTCTGAAGAGAACTGTTTCAATCAGCCGGGACATTGAGTAGCGTGTTAGATACATAGCCTTTAACAGAGTTTTGAAGGATTTCTGGTTTACTCACTGCCACCTCCAGTGAAATACGAAAGAGGGAGAAATAGTTTCCATTGAAGATTTCAGCCCTAGAATTCCGGATTTCTCCCCTATTTTTTGACGGAGAGTGACTATATTGTCAAAGATAGACAGAGCCAAACATTAAAGTGGTAAGGACAGATTTTCATCAGTAATATACTACTACAATAGGGGAAAGAGTCCAGCATGGACTGAACTCAATTTCGATTTGTACAGAGGTGACTGGGCCTTTAAAGGGAGTATGAGGAAGTAGGGAGGGGTCTCTGTAGAATCAAAGATGTAAAAAATTACAAAAAGCCAGAAGAGAGAGGGCATTGGTTCATGTAAAACCAATCTGGGTTTGTTAACTGGCTCTTATTGAACTTCAACCCCTACCCTCCCACAGAGACTGGGGAAGAGGGGTCCTCTCTTCAGGTGTTGGCTAGAACAAATAGCAAATTTTTTAGCAGCTTGAGTTTTCTCAGGCAGGCACTTTAAGGGGCATGAGGATCATCCTTGGGATGTAACCTTGAAATATTAGAAACTATGTTAGTGTTTGTTCAAGTCTTTATAGGCCAAGGTTGAGGCCTAGCTAAGAAAAGGGCTCAGAGCCTGGCCAGGACTGGTCAAGGAGAGTGTCTTCTTCAATGTACATACATACATGCATACATACATACATAGGTACATACATGCTACTATCACTTAGCATCAACAAACACCGCTTACGGTGATAGACACCATGCTTGTTAAACACTTTATATCTAAGGCATACACACATACACACATTATCACACTATATAATTGAAGAAACTGAGGGTTAGTGGTCAAATAACTTACTCGAAGTCTCAATTACTGTGTAAACTCTCTCCTGCTACAGTTCAGCACACAAGGAAACAAATCCCAAGACACAAGTGCACAGGTGAAGCTTTGGAGAGTATTTACTAAGAACTGTACACCCAAGTGAGGTAAGTCACAGGAAGGTTTCTTTTTTTACCCCCTAGCTTTATTGAGATACAATTGACAAACAAAATTGTAAGATATTTAAAGTGTACAGTGTGATGGTACACACACGTGTGTGTATATATATAAACATTGTGAAAGGATTCCCACCATTGAGTTAATTAACACATCCATCACCTCACATATTTACTTTTTTATGATGAGAACACTTAAGTTCTACTCTTTTAGCAAATTTTAATTATACGATACAGTATTATCAACTATAGTCAACATGTTATACATTGGATCCTCAGACTTTATTCATCTTATAACTGAAAGTTTGTACCTTTTTACCAGCCTCTCCTTATATCCCCTACCCTCCAGCTCCTAGCAACAACCATTCTACTCTCTGTTTCTATGAATTTCACTTTTCTTTTTGATTCCACATATAGGTGATACCATGGAGGATTTCTCTTTGTCTGGCTTATTTCATTTAGAATAATGCCCTCTTTGTTGTTGCAAATGGAAGAATTTCCTTCTTTTTAAAGGCTGAATGATATTCCATTTTATATCTATATATACCACATTTTCTTTATCCATGCTTCCACTGACAGACACTTAGGTTATTTCCATACCGTGGCTATTGTGAATAATGCTGCAGTGAACATGGGGGTAGAGATAGCTCTTGAGACAGCAATTTTGTTTCCTTTGGATATATACCAAGATGTGGGATTGCTGGATCATATTGTAGTTCTATTTTTAATTTCTTGAGGAACCTGCTTACTGTTTTCTATAGCATCTATTCCAGTTTACATTCCCATCAACAGTGCACGAGGGTTCCCCTCTCTCCACATCCTCCCCAGCATTTGTTATCTCTTGTCTTTTTGACAATAGACAGCCTAACAGGGGTGAAGTCGTATCTCATGGTTTTGATTTGCATTTCCCTAATGAAGTGATGTTGAGCACCTTTTCATGTATCTGTTGGCCATTTGTATATCTTCTTTGAAAAAATGTCTATTCAGTTCCTCTGCCTATTTTTTAATTGGGTTATTTGGTTTTTCGTTAAGTTGTATGAGTTCCTTATATATTTCAGATATTAACCCCCTATTAGATATGTGGTTTTCAAATATTTTCTCCCATTCCATGGGTTACCTTTTCCTTCTGTTGTTTCCTTTGCTGTGCAGAACATTTCTAGTTTGATGTTGTCTCATTTGTTTATTTTTGCTCTTATTGCCTTTGTTTTTGGTGTTAAATCCAAAAATCATTGCCAAGACCAGTGTCAAAGAGCTTACCCACCTATGTTTCCTTCTAGGAGTCTCACTGTTTCAGGGCTTGCATTCAAGTCTTTAATCCATTTTGAGTTAATTTTTGTCTACAGTGTTAGATAAGGGCCCAGTTTCATTTTTTTACATGTGGATATCCTGTTGTCCCAGCGCTATTTGTTGAAGAAATATCCTTTCCCCATTGCATACTCTTGGCTCCTTTGATTGGCCATATATCATTGGGTTAATTTCTAGGCCTCTGTTCTGGTCTACTGATCTATACGTCTGTTTTCAAGCCAATACTGTGTGGTTTTGGTTGCTACAGCTTTGTTAATGTAGTTTGAAATCAGGAAGTGTGATGCCTTCAGCTTTGTTCTTCTTTCTCTAGATGGATTTGGCTATTCAGGATCTTTTGTGCTTCAGCGTAAATTTTAGGATATTTTTTCTATTTCTGTGAAAGATGCCATTGGAATTTTGGTAGAGATTTCATTGACTGCTTTGGGAACTATGGACATTTTAACAATATAATTTTAACAATATAATATATATTGTATTATAATTATAATTATATTTATAATACAATAACATTTTAACAATATAATTCCTCCAATCCATGAGCACAGAATATCCTTCCATTTATTTGTGACTTCTTCCATTTCTTTCATCAATATCTCATAGATTTCAGTATACAGATCTTTCACCTATTTGGTTAAATTTATTTCTAAGTATTTTATTGTTTTTAATGCTGTTTGAAACTGGATTGTCTTCTTAATTTCTCTTTCAGATAGTTTGTTGTTAGTGTATAGAAATGCAACTGATTTTTGTATTGACTTGTATCCTGCAACTTTACTGAATTCATTTGTTAGTTCTAACAGTTTCTTGGTGGAGTCTTTAGAGTTTTCCATATATGTTACCATGTCATCTGCAAACACAGACAATTTTACTTCTTCCTTTCCTATTTGGATGCCTTTTATTTCTTTTTCCTGCCTAATTGCTCTAAGCGAGGACTTCTAATACTGTGGTGAATAAAGGTGTTGAGGGTAGACATCCTTATCTTTCTCCTGATCTTAGAGAAAAAGCTTTCAGCTTTTCATCATTGAGTATGATGTTAGCTGTGGGCTTGTCATACATGGCCTTTATTATGTTGAGGTAATTTCCTTCTATACCCAGTTTGTTGAGAGTTTTTATCATGAAAGGTTGTTGAATTTTGTGGAATGCTTTTTCTGCATCTATTGAGGTGATGATATGATTTTTATCCTTCATTTTGTTAATGTGGTGTAGCACATTGGTTGATTTTCATATGTTGAACCACCCTTACATCCCTGGAACAAATCGCACATTATCATGGTGTACAACCCCTTTAATGTACTGTTGAATTCAGGTTGCTAATATTTTGTTGAGGATTTTTGCACCTTGGCTAACCAGGAGCTCCTGCTACTTACTCACCCATGTTTCCAGTTTTCAGAAGACCTTGATTGCTGGGGTTATGCTTTTTATGACTAATCAAGTATCACTTCCAGTTCCAGGCAACATCCTACTTTCAGCCTCACTTGAATCTTTGAGTAAAAGGCTACTTCCCTCATTGGACCCAGGTATATCCAAGTACATTTTGTTTGTGGTGACTCAAAACATCACATTAACTTGACCCCAGAGCTGGTTAACTCATTTCTACCCTAGGAAAAATCAAGTTTCTCTCCCCAACATGGAGCAGTCACTCTATATTTAGTGCAATTCTGCATTTTCTCTTAGTTCATCATTTTCTTTTCTCTTTTTATATTTTAGAGAAATATCTTTCCTTTCTGAATATATAAATTATGCATACTTAAAAATGATATGATGAACATTCTTCATGAATATTTGTGGCTTTAATTAAGGTAGAATTACTTAGTGAAGCAATGAGAACTTCTTAAAGGCTTTTGAAACCTAATGCCAAATCACTTTCTAGGAATGTGTTCATTTACTTCACTAGAGCAATGCCTAAGAGCATTGGTGTCACTGAGCTCACATCAGCATCAATTATGAAATTTTAAAGATATCCTTTCTAATTTGATGAATAAAAATACCATATCTTTTTTATATTTGCATTAATTGGAATAATCGTGTGAGGTTGAACATTTTCGCATATTTATTTTCATATTTATATTTCTTATTTTGCAAATTCTTCATGACTCACCTATTTTTAAAAACCAGGATTTAAAATTTCTCTTAATTACTCATGAGGTCTTTACATTTAAGGTAATTAAAAGTAAATATAATTTGCAAATTATATTGTAGTATACATAAAATAAAATACAATATAAAAATATAATATTCAGACAATATTACAAATTATATGTGCAACAAATGTAATATTCAGTTTGTCATTTATTAGATTTTTATGTTGATCGACAATACCCAGGTCATCTTGAGTTTTTAAGGGACAATTATATCAGTATTTTTAGGTATAATTTCTTCATTGTTTTGAAGGCATATGAAGTCCTACTCCCAAGCAGGGAGCAAATATTCATGCATACTTTTTTTTAGGTTTTTCTTTTTCTCTTGCTTTCTTTTTAAAACCCGTTTGGCTGTAGGTTGTAAGGCAAAGGCTTAAGTTGACTTCTTCCCCAAATAGTCCATTTTACAAAAAGTATTAATGTTAGTACATTGTTTCCTCATTAATTTGTTATTGTAACTTTCTCACAAACATAATACTATATTTCCAAATATATATAATCCATTGATCTGTCTATTCCTGCATCAGCGTTTTAATTATTGTAGCTTTTAGTGCACTTTAGTATCATGAGGGCATATTTATTTGAAAGAAATGTATACCCCTCTTTACATAATATAAAATTTCATCTTTGTTAACTCAATCTCATTAATTTATTATTCAGTCCCTTGATATCCTTACTTTTATGTCTTTACACATTGTCTGTCAAAGCTGAAAGAAAGTGTAATGATCTTGATGTGGTTCAGGGCAGGCCACCCTGGTATGTAGATTATGTCAAGCTGACAACAAGAAAGACTCAGAAGACTCAGGGAGAACATTTGACCTTCCTCGAAAACTGCCTAAAAGAATTTAACATAAAAGGCCTGTTCCAGGAAGGAGCTAAAACAATAAGATAGTTATAGTGTAATGTGAAATAGGTGTGACAGAAAGGCACTAACAGGAGGCAGGCCCAGTGGCTTAGTGGTCAAGTTCCAGTGCTCTGCTTCAGCGGGCCAGGGATCGAAGGTTTGGATCCCAGGTGCGGACCTAGCACCGCTCTTCAAGCCACACTCTGGTGGCATCCTGCATAAAAGAGAAGAAGATTGGCACAGACGTTAGCTCAGTGACAACCTTCCTCAAGAAAAGAGGAAGATTGGCAACACATGTTAGCTCAGGGCCAATATTCTTCACACACACAAAAAAGTAACAAATAAAGAAAGGCACCAACAAGCCCATTTTTGGCCCAGCAAAACTTGTTAAACTATCATTTGCATTTTCATCTCCATATAAATTGTCTTCCTCCCCTCTGAAATCCCAAACCACTACCCCAACATAACTCCTTTGCATTTAGCTGAAGATAATGTTTAAGCTGGCAGCTCAGCCATTTTGTCGAGTTGCTCAGTTTTCCTGAGTTTCTCCCATGTACACGTTATGAAGCGTTGTTTGATTTTTCTTCTGTTATTCGGTCTCATGTCAATTTAATTCGTAGCCCAGCCAGAAGGACCCAAGGGTAGAAGATTTCTCTTCCTCCCCTACAATCTCAATAAAATTTCCAGGGGATTTTGTCTTTTACTAGGTAACATTATCACATTTATGTTTATTTTAAAAATGGTATGTGCAGTCTTCATTCAGGCAACAAATAACTAGAGATCTCATTGTGTATCAGGCATGGTCCTGGTAAATGTTGGTAAATAAGGCAAACAAGATCCCTGCCTTTGGGAATTTCTGCTGTAGTCAGGAGAGCTACAATGGGTACCATACTTCCTGTTTTTAATGCTCTTTTCTGTTTCCTTTATCCTCCATTTTTTATACATGGACATATTCATTTACTTTTATTTTTTCAGAAATTGGAAGTTATGTATTCTATTATTTTTAAAATATAGTAGAAATAGAATTTCATGTTTTGACTCCTTTTATGTAAGATGATAAATATAGCTCAATTTACTCATTCTCTAAATTGCAGTATTTGTTAAAAATCTGAAATTTTGATCAGTTACATTTATTTAGTAATTTTTGCATTATGTCTTTTCTCTTTCAACAATAATTTTTATGCAGCTTTGTAATTGATTGTATAAAAGAATTATTTAAACAATTTAATTTAAAACAATTATTGACACAATTATATTTTGAATGGTTTCATATCACCACTATATTTTTATGTTATGCCTTCACAATTCTTGAGTTCTTAATTTTGATCCACCCCTCCCTTAATTGGAATATTCTTTACAGTAATTTTTATAACAATTTACTTCCAGAATCTTTATATATCTGAAATTATTTTTTCAGCCTTAATATATGACCTAGCTATGTATAAAATTCTTGACTAATAAAAAAACTATCATTAGGCACCAAATATTGCAAAGGAAAAGTATCTAATCTATTTGTTTCTTTGTAGACCACCCAATTGTCTCTCAATAGACATTTTTAAATTGGGAATGTCTGCTTAGCAAACCAGTATGTCTCTCCTTGGTAGATATTTTTTCATTCAAAATGAATGTGAGCCATGTCAAAGTACATATACCAGTCTCTGCATTGGCTTTGAAAAGTCGTGTTTGATTCATCCCCAAATTTGCTGTATTTTTAATAAGCTTAATGTTGTTTACTTCTGTTTACAAATCTTTAAATGAAGTCTAGCCAGAGATAGTGTCTGACAACAGAAAGTATGCGTGGTGTCTCAGGGTGGGTTTCACCAGGAGTCCCTGAGACAAGAATTCAAGGGAAAGTGCTGTATATGGTTGGTGAAGGAACCGCTAAATTCTATCCTGTCCCAGGAATCCAGGAGTTTGTCTCTTCGACATCAAACAATCATTCTTTATGGATTGTGCTCTGGCTTCTCCTATATTAAATTGCCTCAAACATATGTTTTCCTTGGTCAATCATTTTCTATTTTCAAATCAAAATAACTCATATGTTTGAATGTTCACTGTGTGCCAGGCAGAGTTAGTTTACATGCTTGTTTAATTAATTTTCACACTAATTCTCTGAAGATGTTCCTATTACCATCTCCATTTGCCAGATGGGGAAACTGAGACTGAGAGATTAGATAAGCTGTAGAACTGCCATTGACCCAACAATCTGCCCTTGGGCCCATACTCCTAACCAAAGCTCCAGACTGATTTGCTGGGTTGAGGTTGCATCCACTCTGGCCCTCACCCCCGGTTCTGTGACACTGAAACGATGGTGTTCAATGATAGTTTTGATCTCCTATATATGTAGCTATGAGGGCTCTTGCCATCTCCCTCCCACTCCTGTGCCTTTTTCCCTTGTTACTCTCCAGCCTCCAGCATACTGAATCACTGTCAATCTTCCTTCCCTGTTGCGTTATGAGAATTGCAAAATCCAAAATGACAAACGAAAAGAAACACCTTTTTGGGATGGAGGAGATATCAAAAGGAAGTAATGTGCAAACAATTGCACATGCATGGCAGAGAGTTAGCCCAGGATTGACGAGCCAATGGACAGATGTTGACAGGCAATTGTGGTATATCCCTGCTTTCTTTCCAGTGAGCAGAATGCATGCGCTGTTTTAGGTGTGGCTTTATACTTTGTCTATAGCAATTCTATTTTATTCTGTGTCTTCTCAGACTCTGGCAACAGTCAGCCTTATATTTTGACATTGTGAATTATCCTGTTTTTACCCTATGTCTTCATTTCTTCATAAATATTTTATTGGGAAGCTGGGAGAGTTTATAACACGGAGGTGAACCAGATACCGTTTTAACCAACCGGCCTCCTACTTTAAGGAAAACCTCTCACCTTTTCACATCTCCCTTCCTCTATGTTTCACCTACACATCGGGTCCCTTCCCCCTTGAGCCTTGAGAGAATTCCTTTTATATTATCCTCATTCTAGAATTCAAAGTATCTATTTGCATGTAAAGGCAATTTCTTTCAACCACTTCAAAAAGTTTTACAGACTTCAAATCCAGTTCACTCATTCGGTAATGGAATTAGTTTTATCATCATTTTGAGGGATGGGAGTTATTTTTTAAACTTCTGACTGACTTAATCAGTCATCTTTTTCAAGTGGTTGGAGTCTTAAATTTATATTCAACCTCAAAATCTTTGTGATGACTGTAAATAAATTAATAATTTAAGGTTATTTGACGCAGTCTGAACTTCTATATCTACTTGGAAACCACTGTAATGCCTCAATACTCTATTTGGTGCTTTGGTTAATGTGACAACTAAAACAAAATATTTGAAACACATGTCATTTTCCAGTTCTGTGCTTAATTTTTTCCATTAATTTCTAAAGAGTCATTGTCAGTTGGTTTTTACCTGTTCTTAAAGTCATTCCCATGTATTATAAAATATGTAAGCAAATATTTAACCATTTTGTAATTGGTATATTTTTTAACAAACTTTTTAAGCTTTATTAAATGACATTGGTATCTATTGGTATTTAATTCACACTCAACATCTTTCTAACTTAAATTAAATCCTTGTTGGAGACATTTACTCCAACTGTAACTGTTTTCTCTAATGAACTACCAATTCATTTCCCCACACAGCATGTTCTAACTTGTGCTTGTGTTGGTTTCTAGAAACATATGGGGACCAACTGTGGTTCTGTTTCGTGATCTTCTGTACAAAAACACGGTAATTGCTTTTGTTTTGCTGATTACTCTCCAAGACAGTTTCAAACCTCTTCAACTTTTTTCTTTATCCATGAGGTTTTTAATTGCAAATCCCCTTCTGTTTTATCAGATGAGTTGCACATGATGAGCATATTGGATGGGCTGGTTAATCTGTCCAGAGGCTCTATGATCTTTAGAAAAGATCAACCTCTTGCATATAATTTACAAATTGTTCCCAGATATCAGACATCATCAGGCTTGTTATTTCCATAGTGCCATAAACACAAAAGCAGAAGAGACATGAAAGGTAAGAGGCCTTTTGCAACATAAAAGAGAAAGCAAGATTGACATATCCTTTGCTTATGTTTTTGGCGGGGAGGGGCAAGCAGCAAAAGATACGATAATACAAGCATCTTCCTGATTGATTAAAGTAGTGAAGTGCATTCTTTGGTTCATAAATAATGCTCTATTACTTTTCTTCAAAGACAAGTAAACCTTGACAGAGTGACCTTCTCCAGGGCAGGAGTTGTTTCAGTGCCATAAATTATACTGTAGAACGAGTGGAAATGCTACTGAGAAGTGTGTGACAAAATAAGATTAAAGATTACTATACACAATAGATTGTTGTTTTATTAATGGATTCCTGTCAATGGGATGAAAAATCCTCAGCTTTCTCCTGGATGCTGAGATCATGTCAAGCTGAAAATTAGGAGGGCATTTTCTAAATGGTAACTAAATGTGTCAAAATAACAATAGCCTGATTAGGTTTTTTCTCCTGTATTATACGTGCTCTTAAAGCAAATTTAGTTATTGTCAAATAAGCTTGTATCATCCACACTCATTTGCTTACAAAGTGAAGGATGATGCCATTGGCTGACTTTGGTGTTAGGTATACGGCTGCGGCGAGATTAGAAGGAGACACTTTGCTGAACAGAAGCTCAGGCGGCGGCATCTTCATCAGTGCACTGTGCATCGCCAAGAGGAGAAAGCATATGGTAATCACAAACCGTTCATTTATCCGGTAAACATTCAGACAGAGCCATCTATGTCACTTTGAAGAAGAGAAAAATAACCACAAAGTGTCTTACGCTATTGGTGGCTCTGACTTCTTTTTCACAGTACACTTGTTTCCAATTTGGTCAATTGGTAAAAAACAACTTAAAATTATAGAAACTAAAATAAGACTACTTAAAATACAATGAATGATTTAAGTCTACTTAAGTCAAATGAGATCATAAGAGTTCAAGGGCTTTGGGTAAGCATCCGCATCACAGATACAGTATACGATTCCCTTTAATATCATTAACACATTTTTGCTGTTATTGTAATTATCCCCGCCCAATTTTTCCTTAAAATCAAGACTAAGTGTTTAAAATATTTCTCTGTAGACTCTGGAAATGTGATCATAATCTGAAATAAGTAAATAAACCAATCAAAATATAGAAACAATGGTGGCAAAAAGGAATGAAAAAAGGAAAAAATTACAAACTATCAGACAGATATTTTGAATGATATATTTCAATAGTAAAATTCATTCAAGTCTTATGGCCCTTTATTGCGTGGTACTAGTGATACACAATCAAGTAAAACAGAAACAGAAACAAGAATCATCCTATAGAATTTAATTAAAGTTTTCAAAACTTTCCTTGAAACCTGATCTAGCATGGTTCAGTTAGATAATAACCACCCTTGTTAGATAGAGCATATGCTCAGTATGGCATGTTGCTATAAATCACTGCTTGTCACAAAGAAGAATAGATACACCGGCTCCTTACTGCTTTGTTATTCTTTATAACTAGACACAGGGTATCAGTGTTACGTTCATTATAGGAAGAACAAAAATGTATGCCTTCATCCACACACACTATTTTAAAGATAGGTGTCAGGAAGCCAAATGACAAAACAATGAGATTAGTGTTACAACGAGCATCCATCTACTTCTAAGAAGAACACAAAATGCTATTTAAGGCACAGGGAGTGGACATGATGAGTTGGGTAGATATTTTGCACATGCTTTCATTGTGTAAAGCAGAAGGCCATTTCCTATTCTTGCATAGCACTTATTATTTCTCCAGGATATACTCTATTTACTTAGTTCATGAACGATTCAAATTTTACATTAGTCTTAGCACAAATCAAAGAATATACTAAATTATACTAGTTTTAAGAATAACTCCAATTTCCCCTTTTTAGGCAAAAAAAAAAAAGTTAACTAAATGAGTCCTTTTTATAGGGAGCTTAGAAGTCCCAGGATGATCTTTTGCTGTACCTGTGCCCTCCATATTCTTGAGTGCAGAGCGAGGCCACAATCTTCATTAGCCTGCAAAGTCTCAGATAAGGCAGAAGAGAACAGCATATATAAAGAATCTTCAGGAGCCCGTGCAGTCTTAAAAATATCTACAGTCTAAGAGCCAGAACAACAGCAATAATTCCAAATGTAGACATCAAGCTTTTGGGCATCCCTAATTTTGGAACCTAAAGACTGTGTTAGATGTCCAAATTTTTTTTCTGTAACAGTTGGTCAATTGACCTGCCTTTTTGCTTTTACCAATTAAAAAAAAGCCTTATTTCTCTCATGGTCTCTTTCCCCCAGAATGTAGAGAAGCTATTTATTCATCAATCACTTAATAAGCATTTGCGGCGTGCCTTCTATGAATGGGCTAGCGGTCCTCAGAGCCCCCGTGATTCTTCTGGGCCACAAGATTTGTTCCCTGAAGTAGTCCTTCTGCTTCTGATAGAGAGAAGCTATTCCCTCTTGCAACTCTGAACTTTTTCATAAGTAGAAAATTCTTTCTGCTTCCAAATGCTCAGCTTTTAAATTCCAAATTTGGCAAGATCAGGGCTAGGTTCCTGATCTCACAAAGAAGGTATCATCTTAAAGTACACAAACTGTGTTTTTAATATGATTCCATGCAGATGCTAACTTATGCGAATCTAACTCTTAGTATTTGCAATTGTGAGGCTGAATCCATTTCGTGGAATAACATTCTAAAAGCAATACTACAGAACGCTTCAGATTGCTCTTGGAAGATGTAACGAGTTACACAGAAACAATTTATATCTGCTTAAACATTTATACACATCCATATGCTTATACTCAGAACTATCTCGATTTTTGTCAGGGGAAATCTAATACAGTGCTAATATAAATATTGAACACATCTAAGCTCAATTAGTTTAAGAATGGCCATAATGTTCCCCAGCATTCTAGGAACAACTAAGAAAGAAAAACAGCCAGATTCTTTTTACTTCTTAGGAAAGAGTGAGTGAGTGTCTTCAAACAAAGCGGCTCAAAGCAGAGATGCCATGTCTCTCTTCCAAGTTAGTCGAGCTAACTGCGCTTGTTTGTATGTACTTCTAACTGATTTGACCACATATCATACTGCTCACCACTTGTCATCTCTTGTAGTCATTATGACAAAACCAGGACATAGCCAGTAAGTAGCAGCATCACCCCAACACACAAGCGTCTCAAACACAGGGAGAAGATTCCAGCTTTATATCATAACATTCAAAAAACAAAACCAAGTTCCACATGAGGTGAAAAACCAACATGTGTTAAAAATCTTAAATATAGTAGAATAAAGTATAGAATAGTTTTCGTAAGGATGTGGAAAGTCCTGAGAAGGACATACATTCATAGTCGTAGAGAATTGGATTGGCAAACTTGACCACATTGAAATTTTAAATTCTATAAAGCCAAAAACACCAATAAGAAAGTTAAAATAGAAGTTACAGACTGTAAGAACACATTTTTAATGTCCATAACATAAAAAAGCACTATTTTTTAATGCGTTAAAAAACACCTAAGATCGATTAAGCCAGTGACCCAATAGAAAAATAGTGAAAGGATATGAATACCCTAGTCACACAATAGCAAATGAATATAAAAATAGCGATCAACTAATTGATAAGCAGGGAAACATAAATTGAAGGAGAGATTTCCACCCATCAAATTTATAAATGTATAGAAGGATATTAACTACTATTGATTTGAGTTTAGGAAGACAATTGAGCAGACTCAGTTACAGTTGATCGGCGGAAATCCTGGCTTAGGCCACTGAATGAATGGTGAAAATATTCACCAAGCCTCGCAAAAACCTCACAATAGGCAGGCCAGGGACCCCAACTCGAGAAAAGCTCAGTGAGTAATCCAAAATCATGTAAATCTTGTATGGTATAGCCTGGGCTTGTACTTGGCCCTCTAACTTCCGTCTTTCCAAACCTCTAAGTTCCTTCTTAGAATTTCCAGACTTCTAAACTCCTTCTTAGAATTTATTAAGCATTTTAATAAATTTTCTTCTTTATTTGCACTAGCTGTCAAACATTGGGGACCATTTTCTTTAGTAAAATATTGCCATTTCACATGTTGCTTCAATTTTCTGGAAATTGTATTAGCCATAGTGTGATGTTAAATATTAGTTTCTTCATTTGGAAATAAAGGGCTTAGGCTAAATGCTCTTTTAAGATCCCTTACATCTCAAAAATTATTTTATGGATATTTTCAAAGTGCTTGCTCTATGTGTGCGTGCACGCATGTGTGTGTGTGTGTCTGTGTCTTTGCCTATGTTCTCTGTCATGTTCAAGCCCAGTGGACATCTCAATTCCAAACTGTGAAACAAAAATTTAGGGATGCCACTTCTAAGAGTTTTCATCATATTTTATTTTACTTAGTGAAAATCCAGTTTACATTTTATATTCATAAAAAATATTTATCTCAAGGATTCATTAGTGAAATACACTTGTGGGAATTCATCACATTACTACATGATACCATAATTTTATTATATAGTGTTAAATATATATTATACTTTAAAAAAATTAAAATTAAATATAGTGTTAAATATATTATAATTTTTAAAAATTTAGAAAATTAAAAACTTTAAGGAATTCCTAGGCCAAGGATGATGTACTCATCTTTACAATAAGATGCAAATATTCTATAAGAAAGAAGACTTTCATTTGAAAATATTTGCACAAGATTATACTTAAAAATAACCGATGTTAGATATTGAAATTTAGGACATTACACTGGGAGATTCTTTAAAAATTTACATTTTTTTACTAGATTATGAATTGGATAATTTTTCATTCTTTTTAAACATTGGCTCTTTGGAGTTTATAAGTAAATCAAGCAAGTGTTGATAGGCATGTTGGGTAGGATCAATAGTTGTTCTCTTTCCTACGCAAATAGCCTCTTATACTCATATTGCTGCCAGTTCAAACTGAAGCTGTCCTTGCTGGCATATTCTGTGATTGATTATACAATAAACATTAATTTTTTTATGCTGTTCATCTCCTTTTGCAACTAACACTAGCTTACTAGTGCAAAAAATGACAAGGTAAGTAGCCATGGTCCCTAAACATATACACTCTATTTTTTAAAGGGTCAGGAGCAGCTTTGCCAAGTTGAACACGTGTTAAGTAACTAAGCATAGTCTCTCTGAAAGGCCGCAGAACTGTGATCTACACTTCTAAGGTTTGGGAACTTCTGGAATTCTTGTAGATCAAACATAGGGAGCCATCTTGGGTCCCAGCATGATAGGGTCAACCCAAAACTTGAAGGATTCATGTGAATTTCTACTGTTTATCCAACTAGTTGCATAGCTATAGCTTACTTTCAGGAATAAATTTCATAGTACCAACTAGTATCAATCTTAAACTGCCAAGGGTCCATCTGCTAAACCAAGTCTGAATGCAGAATTATTTCTTACCATGTCCCATGATAGACACTGAACTGCATGACCTTCCTCTAGTCTTCAAACTTTTGCTTGGATTTCCCTTCTTCACTCGGAGAATCTCATCCCCAAATCCCCTTTTTGTTACTTCTGACCTTCTCTGGTTTGCAGAGGACAACAGTTCCACATTGGGCTCTCAGAAGTCAAATGGGAACAAAGATATGCTCATTTCTTAAATAAGTTTTAAAATGTGATTCATGGCATTTAGGTTTACTGGCTGATAAACATTTTCAGGATTTTATCATTAAATAAGCATGCTTATAAAATACCTACTATAGTAGACTAACTAATGGCCCTCCAAAGATGTCCACATCCTAACGCCCCAAATCCATGAGTATGTTACCTTACAAGGCAAAAGAGAACTTGCAGGTGTGATTAAGTTAAGGATCATGAGGTCAGAGATTATCCTGGATTATCCAGTGGGCCTGATATAATTACCAGGGTCCTTATAAGAGGGAGACAGGAGGGTTAAAGTCACAGAAGGAGGTGTGATGATGGAAGCAGAGAGAGATTTGAAGATGTTATGCTGCTGGATTTGAAGATGGAGAAAGGGACCACAAACGAAGGAATGCAGGCTGTTTCTAGAAGCTGAAAAGGCTATGGGACAGATTCTCCCCGAGAGCCTAAAAGGAACCAGCTCTGCTAACACCTTGACTTTAGTCCAGTGAGACTGATTTCAGACTTCTGACCTCTAGGACTAGAAGATAATAAATTTGCATAGTTTTAAGTGACTAAGTTAGTGGCAATTTGTTATTTTAGCAATAGGAAACTCAAACACTTACTGAATGTGTGTTTTTAGCTTTCCAGCCAGTGAATTTTGCCTCTAGCTAAAGAGTTAAATATTGTTTTTGGCTGTTTTGCATATTTTCTATATATAAGAGATATTGCAAGATATTTCCAGATCAAGTGATTGTCTCTTTAAAAGGTGCAGTGTATAAATTTAAATGGTTTGATTAATCTTCAAAAATGGCATAAAGTCATCCAACAACGAGTGTAAAGGTGGCAATGGCCCATCTTTGAAGACTGGTGTCTGACTTCAACAGGAATAGGAACAAATGCTCCAGCAATATGTGGTATGGCTGGACCTAAAAATGTGAAAATGATTTTCTACTCCACAGAAATGTGCCTGTCATCTTGGTAGACACATTCTGGATTATAAGAGATGGGCCTACTTTATAAATAGATGTTCAGTTATTTACTGGAAGCTTACATATCACCTCTTTCAGGGAGTGCTATGAAGGAAACAACATCAAAAAGCCTCTGAAATTGTCTTAGTGGTACATAGAAACAAAATAATCAGTTTAAAACACAGCACATAGTATAATGACAAATATGTAATACTTAAAAGAATTTGTGGGCTCAATTAATACTTACATCAATACGTTAACATTAATAAAGTTTCCAGCTACTTTTTATTTTTCTTCTTCCTATTTTTTTCTTCTCATTTAGAAACTCTCATTGTCCCTCAGATGTCGCTAAAGCAAGTCTGACGGTTCCTCCAGCCCCTCAGTTCCTCATCTCCAGGAGGTCATAATCTACCAGGAACACAAACAAATCATCTTTTTTTAAGACTACAAAGAAATCACCAGTGAACAAAACTGTTTAAAATTGGTATTAAAAAAATGTTAAATTTTAAACAATAACTATTTTTCCACTACTAACCTGGCATTTCAGAAGTATGTCCTCTTTAGAGAAGTCATGGAGGACTCAGATTAGAGGCTGTGCTAAGCATGGGCTGACACAGTGAGTTTGGAAAGGCCACTTGGAGAGGCAAGGGAGCGCATTACAGGCACAAATAGAAAATCGACAATGGCATAAAAGTATAGTGTGCTCAAGAAACTAAAAGGTTAGTACTAGCATAACTCAAATGGGAGATGAGAATTATAAGAACTGAAGTGAGACAGGGCCAGCTCCGTGGCTGAGTGGTTAAGTTCGCGTGCTCCGCTGCTGCGCCCCAGGGTTCAGATCCTGGGCATGGACATGGCACTGCTCATCAGGCCACGTTGAGGTGGCGTCCCACATCCCACAACTAGAAGGACGTGCAACTAAGATATACAACTGTGTACAGGGGGCGGGGGGTTTGGGGAGATAAAAGCAGAAAAACAAAAAAAGATTGGCAACAGTTGTTAGCCCAGGTGCCAATCTTTGGGGGAAAAAAAAAAAAGAACTGAAGTGAGACTTATTGCAGAAGTCAAATCTCAAGAGCTCAGTACAACATGCCGCAGAGCATAGAATTTATCCTGTTGCTCCTGAGAGGGGAACTTTTTTGGAAGACAAATCAAATGGATGTTTTTGAAACAAACAGGTTGCGTTGTTGGCAGCGTAGAAAATAGTTTGGAAGGAAGAAAACAATTATACATGATAGTTCTTAGAAGACCATTGCTACAGTGAAGATGAGGTGAAATGGAACTAATATCTCCCCTAGGACCTCCTCAAATCTACTCAAAGCATAAAAGGATGAGATGGAATCAATATAATAGATAGGAGACAAAATTTATGTGATTGGGTTATTGATTGCTTGTGAAGATCAAGAGGGAGGAGGAACTAGAGATGACTCCCAGAACTCTTAGTTCAACAACTGGAAGGATTATGTCATTCATAATAGGGAAAAGAAAAGGAGAAACATACCTGGGATGGGGCAGTGTTATTTCTGCTTTAGGCTTATTGAGCGTGCAGTGATTGTGGGACAAATAATTACAGATATCTAGAGAGCTGTTGGATATAGAAATCTAAAACTCTGGTGAGAAATCTTGAGGAGAAACAGACTTACGACTCATCAACATATATACAGGTGGTATTTGAAAGTGTGGAACTAAATGAAGTCACGTAGGAAGAGCAGAGTGGACCATTTTAAAGAGTAAAGTTGACAAAGCTACTATGGGGAATTAAAAATAAGGTGGTTTAACAATTACTAAAAAGATTATTCCATTGGCAAGATTTTATTCTTCCTCTTACCTGGATGATTCTTGTTAAAAAAAAATCCTTCCGGTGAGGCTAAATAAATTTGGTTGATTCAAACTACTAGTTAATTCACGAAGTGGAAACTTATTTAGGCTGTTCATCAATTGTGGTGAATTTTACACCTTTTAATTCTATTGATTTGACTACTTATAAATGGAGCTACGCTTCTCTTCTCCAAAATGTTTCCTGGTCATTAGGTCCTTATTCCATCGATTCTATTTTTAACCCTAGAAAATCATTTTCATGTCTGGTGCTTCTTAATTTCCCCACATTTGCCTTGTCTTCTGCACTTCTTAATGTGACCTCCTACTGAGGTAAAGTGCCTGTATGTACATATACGTGTGTGTGTGTGTGTAATATATTCTATATTATAATACATTATATATAGTATATATAGCTATATATATACTATAGCTAGAATTTTATACATTAATAAATTCTTGTTTTATTTTTACTTTTCGGTGTCATCCTTGCATAAACATTCCTCCTACACTTAGTAATAGAGATTTGGGGCCGCAAACTCTGTTCTGTTTAGTGATAGGACGGTTTGCCTAAAATAAAGTCCCTTATCTTGGGCCCGATCAGTAGATGTATTTGTCCCTAAGGAAGAGGAAACATTTACTCTTATTATCTTTGAAAGAGGATATATTATGCTTACATATTTCCCCTATAATTACACTGTTGATTATGTTGTCAAAAATTGACAACTTTGTTTTACCTTTGGAACAACTGGATTAATTAAGGTTAATTAAGATGAACCCTAGGAAGAATAGAATCTAAACAAAGTAGTGGATATTTCATCTTGATTCCAACTGGTGAAAATGTCTCCTTAATAATCTTGTAGCAAAACGTTTTCTGCAAACAAGGAAGCTGTACTTTACATGGCAAGGAGATTTTCATTCACTTTTATTGATGCCTTTTCATGGGCACATGGTCTAATTTCCAAGCTGCTTTAGCTAACTTTGTTATGCTAAATAGCTGGGGCAATTATAAATTAAACAATCAGGAGACAGCCTCCACTCACAGAAAATTCAATTTTTGACTTCCATTGAGAAGGTCTAAGTTTATGAATTAGAAGTGAAAGTTGAAAATGTAGTTCCTCTCAATCATGCTTTGAAGTTCCTAATATCCAGAATTTTATGAAAAGGCCATGTTTAAAAAAAAAAGACAAAAGAAGATGAAAGTATAGTTCTATTCATTCCTGACTCTAAAAGAATTCTCCTTTAGAAAATTTTCAAAACATATTTTTGATTACCTTAAACAGTCAAGTCATTCTTAGAGCTTTAAGGAAAAGAAAAAAGGTCTTTGGGCATTAATAGCTAAACCTATCTACCTATTTTTTGTAACTAAATTAAGAATAAACTAAATGCATTGGCTAGTTTCTGACATGAAACTATTTATGAACTATTTCTGAAACTTATTTAAGGAGATAAATTGGTGTTTTTACATTTTCCTGTAATACATAATTACAACTATTTAATATTTGTCATAAAGATGATGATCCAACATGATGTTATAAAATGATTCAGAGTTTTCCTCTATAAGTAACTGCAAGAATGTGACCATGAAAACTCTACCACTAAGGGAAAGTAGATGGCAAGGCAAGGTGTCATGGTCAACAGTAAGCAATTACCGTTAGTTATTACTAGATGCTACTATATGCTCATAACACATGTCTGCCTGTTATATATTCATTGATTCAATAAAAATTTATGGAGCTTCTATTCAGAACTCTACCCAAGGTGTGAGACAGAGATATAAACAGATTAATACAATGTACTAGGTGCAATAACAAAAGTATATTTAACATGATGAGAAATAATAATTTTACCTGAAGACTTGAGCAAAGCTGGTGAGAGAAGGTGATCTTTGGGCTGGACGTTGATGAACGAGCAGGACTTTATTACTAGTATCCTCTGTACTCCAGACAGAAGGTGAAGGGGCATTAGAGTCTGGACACAAGTGTCCAAAGCTCACTCTGCTGCAGAAAAACTCAGGAAGTTTTTAAAAATTTCAATTCCCAGTCCTTCCCCAGGAAGTTCTGATTCTACAGATTTAGAGTGGGATCCAAGAATCTGTATTTTTTTAAAACTCCCCAGGTGTTACTAGGTGAAGTTCTTGTGCTGCTAGTAAAATGAACCGGGTAGGAAGTGGACATTGCTGGAAAAAGTGTTGCAAAGAAGTACTGGGCTTGGGGCCTGCCTGTGGCATAGTGGTTAAATTCAGCGCTCTCTGCTTCCATGGCCTGGGTTCACAGGCTCAGATCCCAGGCTCGGACCTATACCACTTGTCAGCCATGCTGTGGCAGCAACCCACATGTAAAGTGGAGGAAGATTGGCACAGATGTTAGCTCTGAGCTAATCTTCCTCAAGCAAAACAAGAGGAAAATTGGCAAGAGATGTTAGCTCAGGGCTAATCTTCCTCAGGGGGAAAAAGGTGCTGGGCCTGGTTTGTGAAGATGTTTTTCTCTAGAAGATAATCTAAAGCAGTTTTTAATGTGCATGTGAACCATCAGGGAATCCTGGTAAAGGCGATTCTTACTCAGTAGATCAGACCTGAGATTCTCCATTTCCAGCAAGTTACCAAGTTATACTGATGCTGCTGGTCTGTGGATCAGACTTTGCTGCTCAAGCTTTATGAACTGACAAGTAAAAAGGCACATATGAAAATTAAGAATCTAAGGGTAAAAAGGTGGAGGAAACTCTCTTCTGTTTTCCAAGCTGATAGATTGATGCTATTGAATGTTTAGAATTAACATTTCTCTTCTTGGGACATCGTAGATAGTCAGGAGGGAAAGAAGTTGCTTTTATTAACTCCACAAATTAAATGCCTATTAAGTAGAGAGACAAAATAGTGAAATGGTAAAAAAATGTAGATTCTGAAGCCAGACCAGCTGAGTTCGTATTCTATGTCTATATTTTACTAGCTATGATAGGTAGGCAAAGAAATTTAACTTCTTTGCACGTTTCCTTTTTGTGTAAAATGGAGGCAAGAAGGTATTCACCTCTCTGCGGTATGAGCAGATAATTGAGCTAACCTATGGAAAGCACATGAACAGGGCCTAACGCAAGTCAAGTGACAGAGCAACATCTGCTGCTTTCTTTATTATTTTTGTTTGTTTGCACAGATATCAGTATGAGGTCATATTGAAAAGTGAAAACAGAATTTTCCAACTTGCTATTTTCCTCACTACCCTTCCAACTCTCTGGTAAACCTGGCTTTCCAACCTTGTTCTTTTTCTTGCAACATGACGAGCATCCCTTCTGTTTATTCCTCATCTATCTGTCTAGATCCACCATACTTAAAAATATTATACCTTTACCAAGCTTACTTTTTCCTCTCCCATTTTTAGATTACCGAGTCCTCTGTAAGTCTGTGCAACTCTGCCACTTCCAACGTCTGTCAGAACTGTTCTTATCGAGATCAATGAACATTTCCTCTGGGCAAATCTATTTTTTACGTTGTTAATCACACCCTTCTCAAAATTCCACAGCCATTTCAAAGTAGTAGAAATGAGAATTTCAAAGAAAGGCTATATTCAAAAGTGCTGTTAAAATTCTAAACAAAGCCAAAGCTTCTGTAACCTGGGGTTCAATGGGTAATCTAAGTTGGGGAATAAGTATACAGATTGGCAAAAAGGAGGTAGTGAAGTATTCCAGATATACCAAATAGCACTAACAGAGCCCCGTGGTGGGATGAGTTAGATGACCATGAGGTGAGGTAAGGAAACCAGTGTAAGGGAAGAAAAAAGGCACTTGAGATCCAGGAAATTAGAAGAGATAAGATTGATAGTATCACAAGGTGTGGCCACTTTGTACTACATCAACTTGGCAAGGCTGGAACTATGCTTCACAGAATTCCCTTCTTGTATAGTTTCAAGTTAGAGTTGACCAAAAGAGAAATTTGCATGAGGTTGAGAAAGGTGGATATGAGTCAATAGCCACTACTCTCTAATACTCATTATGTTGGCGATGACAAGGGACAGAGAGGTGCCAGTGAGTCCTTACTTTCCTCCATTCCTCATCCAGCTCTTCTCCTTACCTCTCAGCACTGCTAACCAACAGCAACTTCACACCCACCACCTGGTACAGAGGCACACCTTCCACAGACTTCTCCAGCAGTTTCCCTCAGTTCTCCACCCCAGCAGGAATGTGTCTGACTTCAGCAGGACTCCTGAGGGACTTCCCTCATGCTCCAACTCACCCTTTAGGCTTTCACTTCCCCAGCTTCTTGTGCAATTGTTTAGATCTCATTCCTAAAATGAATACCTTATCTTGTAATACACACAATGTTTCTGCTTTCCTGATTGACACTGACTGACACCAGATTTTAGAGTTAAGCCTTGATCTCATCAAAAATAATTGAACATTAAAGATTCTCAAGCAGGAAGTGACATAGTAAATGTGGTCTTCAGGGAGATGAATCTAATAGTGGTTTTCATCCAGATTACAATGTGGATTGTGAAAGTTAGCAACTGAAAACAAGAATAGGACCATATGGGCTATTGTGGTAATTCAAGTGGGAGATACGTTAAATCCCCATAATGGAGACAGAAATAAGGAAGTGATCATCAGCTCTTCAAAGTCATTGACACTGCTGTTCTTCTTTTCAGAGCCTTCATGGTGCAATACAGTCCTGGGCACACAGGAGAAAAATATCAGAAGTTTACGGAATTTGAGAATTAGCGATATACGTAAAAGAGGAGTTGTACTTTTCATTCATCAATATAAATTAAAATATAGGAAATACTTGCTGATTTCCATTGAAATGTAAGTTCCATAAGGCTGTGGAAATTGGGGATTTGCCTCCATTCCACTGCTGTATTTTTAGTGCCTAGAAAAGTGTTTAAAACATATTAAGATCTGAGTATATATATCTATTGAGTGAATAAATTAATGATTGATGTCAGTAGATATCACAAACTCTTATTTAAATAGGTAAAACAGCGTGTCCATTGAGTTGACTTGTTCACTTCTAAAGAAAATTTCCTAAATCAGAGTTTACAGAGTGCTACATAATCACATAAACATCTCCAAATACTTGGCCTACCAATTAAACTCAACTCAGAATTTCAGAGCGCAGGATACTATAGAAAATGATTTGACGGAAAGGTTTATGTTCTTGGTCTAAAAAAAGAGTGTATGTTTAATATATTTCTGTCACAGCAGTCTTCATTGTTGTTGCTTTTTTTCTAGGCAAGAAATGATATTGAGAGGTTTTTCTCCACCATTCAGGAAAATCATTTTTTGGCTATAAATATTAATGAGTTTAGTAATAAATTACACACTTGAATGGCATTTTATTACTTAAGACTAAAATATTAAAAACCTTATTTGAAATGCACAGAGAAATCATGTAATTTAAATCACCTTAGAACTTGGAAATAGACTGCAAACCACTGCTTAGAAAGAAGTATAATTCTTAAAATATGTATTTTGGTAATGGGCCAACATATTCCACAGAATCATCTAAAAAGAAAGTGGATAGGTCCTCTGGTCCAGTATATTTTTCCTCAAACAAAATCTTTTCATTTGCTTTCTCAGGCCATTCTTTAAAATTAATAACATAAGCACTGAAGTTAGAATTGATAAAGACTAATTTTTCTGACTGTTAAAGTAAGATGCTCTTCTCTCTGAAAATGAATTTACTAACAACGTTATAACCCAAGAGTGTAATCTTCTCAAAAATAAACCCTACAGATTGGCCACATGAAATATATACAGAAAAGTATGTCACTGAATCATATTTCTTCACTTGGAAAATTTGGAATTAATAATTCAAGCATTGATATTAATTTATTTCTTGACTGCATAATAGATGAATTCCTCAGATTAATTCTGTCTGATCATTTTTGAGATAGAAATAATAATTTTATTCAGGAATCAATCTTTATCATTATACCTTCAATCAATACTTGCCCTAAATAGTTTTGTCTAAAATTCTTTAATTCTAATTAGTTACAAAAAATACTAAAGATTTGGTTTGCTTCGAGATGCTTTGTGTAGCAGTAAGTTAGCCTACTTTTATGTAAGATGAAATAGTTTTAAATTTAGGTTTTAAATCTTGCTCAGTTCACTAATCAGAGTTATTTTCATGTCACTTCCCCATTAAGAACTTTTTAGTGACTCCTCATTGCACACAAAATAAAACCTGGTCTCCTTAGCTCTACAGTCAAGGACCTCTCTAAGCCTTCCAAGTCTTCTTTCTCAACCTAATTCTCTTTCTTCTTGAGCTGTCCACTATATACCAGCCACATCAGATCTTTTCCTGTTCCCGAAAATGCCTGAACTCTACCCCTCCAAGATGTCCGTGCAACATGAAGAGGACACCTGGAATATTCTCCTTTCCCACCACTAACTCCTCCTATTCTTGAAGGCTACACCAAGTACCTGCCCTCAGTTTTACCAGTTGTTCCCATCTTTCCCTTACCTGTCCACTCACTTCACAGTTTGTACCTCTTTGCCACCTGGTATTAGAGTTTCTGGTATGCCTGTCTGTCTTGCCTGCCAGGCTGTGAGGCTGTGATGAAAAGGGATCTTGTCTTATTCATATTTGTATTTATAATATAAATAGACAAGTGCTCCATTCATAGTTGTGAGTTGAATTGAACTGAATTGCATTGAAATGAATAGCATTGAACCGATGAACTAAATAGAACTGAGTCAAGTTGAATTGAACCTGGGAGCCAGGCTAGTGGTGGGGATGGGAATATGACATCAGACCCAGTTCTCCAACACAGCCACAAATCAGTTAGCAGTTATGTTTCTGGGCCCAAGTGAGACCTGAAATCTCCATTCGTCACTGTAGGAAGTACATAAAAAGGGAAACATCTTCCAGAGTTCGTTAAGTTTGCAAGCTCTGTTTCGGCGGCCCAGGGTTTTGCTGGTTCGGATCCTGGGCACGAACATGGCACTGCTTGTCAGGCCACGTTGAGGCAGCATCCCACATGCCAAAACTAGAAGGACCCACAACTAAAATATACAACTATGTACTGGGGGGATTTGGGAAGAGAAAGCAGGGGCCCTTTACCTCTTCATTCACTTGCTCTTGCCAGACAAATCTTAAACAGAATGATCGTTATCTCATCAATTATTTGTTAGTGTGTCTATATTAGTATCTGGAAATCTCATAATAATGCCTTAAATTATCGCATTGAAAGGAGGAAGAGAGCTAATTTGACCAGGAAATTTATATACAGTGCCATGTAATCTTCAAAACAACCATTCAAAGGTGGCATTACATTTACAGGTGAAAAAATTGAGGCCAAAAGTCACACAGCAAGTGAGTAGCCGAATAAGAGTGCAAACTCATATCTGTCAGACCCCAGGTGTGTGCCCTCTCAACCGCATCAAATTGCTACCCACACTTTTAAAATGTAATTCCTATTTTTGCAATTAACAAGAAGTACCTTTTAGCTGTAGAATTGACTCATAATCCCAGAGGTAACTAAGTAACATTTTTTGTCCTCAATCTTTTTCTATGAGAACAAACAACTTATATATATAATTTATTTTTCTAATATTAGATCGCTTCATGTATGTCACATGGTATAATAATGGTTCACTTTATACACTCAACGCTTTCCATGTTATTCCAACATTCAATTACAATGTAAGTATTTATGCTGTTATCTTGCAATGATATATTCACCATAATTAATTCTATACATTTTGCATTGTTAGACATTTAGGTTGTTTTGTACCTTTTACCATTATAAGTAAAATTTTAGTAAGCATCCTTGTGCTTAAATATTTTTGTGCAGCTATAATTGTTTATTTTGTGTTTAAATCCAACTTTTATGGAAAAAGGGAAGAGAGGCATGGAGAAGTTAAACTGATCTGCTTTCAAATTTCTGAAAAGTAATGGACTCTAGACTTCAGCGTAAATCATCTAATACGGGATTTCTCAACTTCAAGCACTGGTAACATTTTGGACCAGTTATGGGGGACTTCCCTGTGCATTGTAAGGTGTTTAGCAGCATCCTTGGTATTTATCCCTAGATGCCAGTAGCAACACCCATCCATGCACTCCTGACAATCTAAAATGTCTCCTGATATCACCAAAGGTCCTGGGGGAGGGGGGGATGCATGGTAACACGTCTCCCCCATTGAAAGTCATTGATCTAATATAATAGACTCAGCCCCATTATATCCATCAACATTTATACACACGTCTGATTTTAGAAGAGGAAGAAAAATCAACATATAAATATACCTCATTTTCAAAAACTAGTGAAGATCCACAAAAGAGTTCAACAAATATTTTGCATTATATAATACTATCAAAATACTCAATTTCAAGGAAATAGAACAAGCATTCCTGAATACCAAAACAATATCCAAAAATGTATAGAAAACAAGTACCAGTTTTGTGCCAAGAATGACAAAGCTAAATGTATAAAAAACAGTCTTTTAATAGCGTGCAACATGACACTTTACAGTAACCAGTTGAAAAATGAAGATAAAACCTGGAATAGAGACAGATTGATATGTAAAGAAAAAGAAGGAGTAGAGGTTAATGAATTATTTCTAAACCAATATAATGTAATAAAATTCTCTGTTCTGTGAAAATGTGAAATTTGCATTTATGCCCAGTGAAATATAGATGAACAGTGATTGTGCTTATTACACCTGTCACAGAGAAAAAAAATCAGAGCACATTATCTACTAGTTACATTTCTTCAAAACTGATTAACCTTAATACATTTTTTTCCCTTCACTGATCTTACAGAGTTTACTGAATATAGCGTGTCTTGATTAAAATCGCCCACATCTTAATTCAAGTCATCCCTTTCTCTAACTCATATAACTTGATTATTTCTTTAACTGTTCCACTAATGGGAATAATGCAATCTCTTAGTCATGGTATACTTAAAAACTCAGAGTCCTCACAATGAAATTTTAAAAAAACTAAACAGAAGATATTAAAATAACTTTTCTGCCCATCTTTATCTGTTTAGGATCGAAATTCTTTGAGGGTAAGATAGAAGTCTTTACCAAGACTCAGAGACAGATTTTGCTGGTGTTCAAAACTGCTATGTGCCTGTAGTTCGAGATTATTCCTTCTTGCTTTCTTTAACTCAGGCATTTTTGAAGTGCCATTGTTTGATACACAATCTTTGAATGGATATTTTTATCATTAATAACGAAGTGTAGGTCTGTGTTTTTATATTTGCATACTTAGCAAGTGACTGAATTTCCCTAACAGTTGATCTGATTTTAGCATTAAGAAAACTAAAAACTTAATTAGCCATTTGTCAGTCCACAGTTTATGAAGAAGATTGACAGCTCTTGTCTTTTCATTGGAGTCAGATCTACTACTGTTGTGGCCAAACCTACACAATTGAAATATTTGGGAATTCTTTTTCATCACAAATCTACAAGGTAATATGAAGAGTAAAAACATGGGGCCAAAGGAAGTATTTCAAATGCCACACGTTGAGACAGGGAATCTCTCCATCAGATTAGTTCACTAGAAGAATGAGCTGTAAACACATCGTTTCTCTGCAATTGGAGCCTTTTTGATTATTAAACTTGAAATATATTTATCCCAATTAAAATTTTTGGAAAATATTCTATCAGAACTATTCTTTGTGGCTTCATAATAACCTTGAGCTATAAAACCAGTACTTATGCTTTTCATTAATAATCTCTTGGGCCCACACTTTGCAATATTTTTACAGAGTAAATTTATTTCCTGTTTGTGCACACATAAAGTGTAATATAAAAATAAAACTGTCCCCCTGTCATCTTAAGTGATAATGGTTGACATATCTTTTAACTCGTATCCACTCTACAGTATCTTGAGCTTCACCCACAATCATTATACTTCTCCACTCACACTCACCCCAGACTCTAGTCCCAGGGTTAGACTACTTTCTGCTATGGCTCTCTGAAAGGAAAGCATGTGGTATATACTCCAGAGAAGGAAAAAATAAGTATACTGAAACACGACTGAAATTGTAAATATTCTGCTTGGATGAAGAAATAAGAACTTGTTTTTGTTAGTTCTGTCGAATATAATGTAACTGATTAAACGGGATGTACATAGACTTTTTTCAGAAGAGAATTACTTCTGCCAAGTTTCTTTCAATACATAGTAAAAAGAATGCTTACTAGGTTAATACACACACACACACAACTAACAGGACTTTAAAGTATGCCAAATATTTCCATCTTTAAAGCACACTGGAATAGTGAGAACTGACTTTGTACAATATTTTTAGAAGTTTCTTTAATTAATTGTATTCATAAAGACTGTAGGGGGCAATGTACACTATAAAGTGATAAATGCTTGTGTCTGTTCTAAGAGAAATTCTAGAGGAATAAGAAAGAATAAGCACAAATCTAGTTGTTTTTAGAACCTGCTGAGATTCAGTTCCTCTACAGCAGATCCAAGAAAAGTGTGAGACAAAATAAATGTCCTATTTTCTTTCTTGTGCCTGGAGATTACTTTAGTTGAATAGGTGTCTTCATCATTTTCTTGCACTTTTTGTAATTCTAGAACAATTGCCAATGACACATTTTTCTCAACTTTTCTAAATCTTCAATTCAAACCTTGTTCACACAAAGATTTCCAGGAAAAATATTTAGCTGAAATATAGTTCCTCTGTCTTTCTCTCTGGCCAGTAGAAAGTATTAAGATTTTTTTCCTGTGCAATTAATACAAAATTGCCAACATCCATCATTTTTAATGCAAGTAATATTCATACCCATCAGGGAAATATATGAGAGACAACTGCCCAGATTGCTTAAGGTTGATCTCAAGGTCAATCTCAACGATCCACGAGAAACATTTACAGGCAGCTGGAATTGCTTATAATTTGCCAGTAATCTTTTAGAGCTCTCTTCAGTAGATAAGTTGTATCTCTGTACTTTGAAATAGCTAACACAAGTTTTGACTCAAAGAGACAGGCTTGCACGAGATTAAATGAAAGAGAACATACTTGTGGCAAAAAAGATCAGAAGTGGACATCTTCCCCAGCTCTCTTTTCCACCCGAGTGATTGATAAACCTCTTTGATTTAACACAAGATTACTTAGCAATAAAGCTTACACTTATTTTTGTTTATGGAAGAAATAAACAGTGTGAGGCTTGAAAAATATTTCACCTCTGAATTTTTTTATGGAAGATTTATCAATTGAACAAATCTAGAGGAAAGTAAATTGCAGAACCTTAGCAAATTTCTAAATTGGATATCCATCCAATTTTACCACAGATTTTGAAGATGTCAGTATATTTCTTACACGAGATGATGATGGACAGCATGAGTACAGAAGCCCTGAGTAAAAGCTAAAATTAAATTTGAAAACCAGGACAAAATATCATCCTCCTGTGAGAAAGTAGTGAAAAACATTGACAATTTAGCAGCAGAGACTAAAAGGAAAATAATTGTTCTTTTTGACGGGCTAAAACAAAGAGGGAAGCTTTGTGGATTAAATCCCCAAGGAAGTCAACTGAAAGGAAAGGGCAAGGATTAATGCTGCCATACGATTTTAAAATAGCACCAGTTTAAAAAGAACCGCTGGTGCTTTCATGCTTATTTTTTTCCATGAAGAAAAGTTGTATCAGCTCTGGTGGGGCAGATCAGATGATTTTAGAAACCACATCCTCATTACTCAGAATCAGATTCCACCTTTCAGTATTTCAGTATTATTAGTTCTGTCCCCAATTTCTTCCTTTGAAACCACGGCATGTGTTCTCTGTGGTCCAGTGACCACTACTGATGCTAATCATGTCCCTCATTTTCATAACCATAGTGATGTTTGACATGAAGTAGGTCAGGCGAGAGAGGGAAAAGTTATAACTGGGGAGTGGGTCAATATGTGCTAGAAATATTAAGCGCACACACACACACACATTGACCTTTCTATTTTAGAAAAAAGACTACTAAATTAGAATTAAAGATAATTTACTGATTTTCCTTTTCTGATTTTTTTAGTGACACGTTCACTATTGGTGAACACTTACTGTGTTGATGTTTCTAGAACAGTTCACATGCCTACAAATCAACATTTCTTGCTTTTCTTTTTGCTTCTGCACTCATTCGTCTCCATGGGAGAAGTGACTTCTCTGATTTGACTTTGGGAAGAACCTGCAATCCACTTAGTCATAATAATAGGGGCAGCGTCACTCCACAGAAGCAAGGACACTTCCCCTCACCATCTCCTGTTCCCCTCAAACACAGGATAATCTCCAATTCCTTTTTTATTTGTAAGAAAAGTCAAGTGAATTAGAGCCCCTCTGTAGCTTCTTCACCCTGAACTCAGAGTTCACTTGTTGATTCAGGGTGCAATAAAGAGGTTCTCCTTTGTCTAATCTAATTTTATCTATGTATTGGTTATCTATGGCCACATAACAAATCACCCCCCAAAAACACCATCATCATTTATCATCTTTCAGTTTCTGTGAGTCAGAAAGGCTGACAGGGCACAGTGGGGTCAGCACATCTCTGCTGCATGTTATCTGGGGCCTCGGCTGGAACTTGAAGAATGTGGCTCTAATCAACTGAAGTCTCGATCACTCTTGTGTCTTGCAGTTGATGGAGGCTGAGACTGTAGTGGGGCTGTTGACTGGAGCATCCACACATGGCTCTCCATGTGACCTAGGCTTTCTTGTAAAATAGTGGCTGGATTCCAAAGGCAAGTGTCCTGAGATTGAGATAGAAACTGAGAAACACAGAGAGACAGACAGAAAGACAAAGAGAAACAAGGAGGGGAAGGAGGGCTATATGCTTTTATAACCTAGGCTCAGAAGGCACATAGCATCACTTCCACTATGCTCTATTGTTCAGGACAGTCACAAGGGGAGGGACCATAGACACAACTTCCAGATGGAGGAGTGTCAGCCACATTATAAGAAGAGCATGTGGGATGAGATAAATGTATTGGAAGGGACATCTTTGCAAAACACAATCCTGCACCACCAGTGACGAAATGATATTGTGTGTTTAACCTCAGCTGACTTCTAGAGGAAGCATGAATTATTAGGTTCTCATAACCTCCAACTATTTTCAACAATTATTTCGGTTTCACGAGAATAAATTTTCTCTGTGTACAAGGCAATACACTAAGAAGTATTACAAGAATAATTATTTATACTAATATAAGATACAGACTCTGCCTTCATAGACCTAATAATTTTTAATGTTTTACATTTCCATAGTGGTTTATATTTTCAAAACTTATGCATATTGACTATCTTCCTTTATCTCTTAAAAATCCTTGTGATTGATTATATCTATTTTTTCTATGAGTAAATCAAAATTTGGAAATGTTCAGGGACTTACCCAGGCTTATACAAGTAGCATATGATGGAAACAAGACTCACATTACAGAGAAAACTTCCTATTATTTCTTTATAGTCTAGTTAAGTACTTTTCTATTTTTATTCTCTCCCACTAGACTTTAGAGTTATACTTTAATCCAAAAAAGTAATTTTATTACATAAAAATACTGGTTCAAATAAAACTATTATAATCTTGTATTTAGTACTCCTTAATACACTCTCTACTCCCCACATTAAAACAAGAGAGAAAACCAATTGAAATAACAAAGGGTGGAAACTTCCAAAGCAGTGATGGCCAATGAGAAAAGCCAAGTCAAACAGTTACCAGGCTTTTCTCTGTCCTTGGTTAGAATTGATTATGTACAAGTCAGATGTAATGGATATTTCACTTCCTCTAGTGCTTTGTAGACACAACCTAGAAGAGTGAAGCAGATATTTTACTGTTGTACATTTTAAGAATGCTTGAAGCCTGCACATAAGCAAAAAGTAAAGACTCAACATGATAATATAAATGAGAAGACATCTAATCTTTGTCCGGAGTTTGTATTAGCTCCTAGGGGGCCATTAGAAAATACCACAGACTAGGTGACTTAAACAAGAGAGATTTATTGTCTCATAACTCCAGTGGCTAGTCGTCTCAGGAAGATTGGTTCCTTTTGAGGCCTCTCTCCTTGGCTTATAGATAGTTGCTTTCTCATTGTGTCTCCATATTGTCTTCCCTCCACGTGTGTCTCTTTCTGTTCGCATGGCATTTCTTTCTATTTATAAAGACACCAGTCATATTGCATTAGGGCCCACCCTAATGGCCTCATCTTAACTAATTACATCTGCAAAGATCCTAATGCCAAATAAAGTCACATTTTGAAGTATTATGTTAGGACCTCAGTTTATAAATTTGAGAGGTACGCAGTTCAATTCATAACAGAATTCCATCAACTCTACTGCATAAAAACAAATAGAAAAGCCTTACTAAGAATGCTTAAGATGGGTGGTCATTCAGTTGTACATTGATCAGGATGACGTAATGTTCCACCATACAGAGATAGAAAAACAAAAGGCAAAGGTGGACCATGGTAATCCAGCTATGTACTTGGGTGAGTTGATTAACTGTAAAGGCAAATGGGTTCTCTGTTCTATTTCTGTGAAAACGTCATTGGGACTTTCATAGGGATTGCCTTGAATCTGTAGATTGCTTTAGGCAGTATGGCCGTTTTAACTATTTCATTCTTCTCATCCATAAGCAGATAATATCTCTGTATTTCTGTGTGTCTTCTTGGATTTCTCTCAACAAAGCTTTACAGTTTTCAGTGTACAGATCTTTCACCTCTTTGGTTAAATTTTCTCCTAGGTGTTTTATTCTTTTAGTTGAGATTGTAAATGGGATTGTACTCTGAATTTCTCTTTCTATTTTGTAGTTAATATATAGAAAAGCAACTGATTTTTGTATGTCAGTTTGTATCCTGTGACTTGACTGTATTCATTTATTATTTCTAAAAGTTTTTTGGTGAATTCTTTAGGGTTTTCTATATATAAAATCATGTCATCTGCAAATAGGGACAGTTTTACTTCTTCCTTTCCAATTGGATCCCTTTTACTTCCTTTTCTTCCCTGATTGCTCTGGCTAGTACTTCCAATACTATGTTATTGAGTGACAAAATTGGGCCTCTTTGTCTGGTTCCCGTTCTTAGAGGGGTAGCTTTCAGTTTTTCTGTGTTGAGTATGGTATTAGCTGTGGGTTTGTCATATATGGCCTTTATTATGTTGAGGTACTTTCCTTCTATACCATTTTATTTGTAGTTTTTGTCATAAATGGATGCTGTATCTTATTGAATGCTTTCTCTTGTCTATTGAGATGATCATGTGATTTTTATTCTTCATTTTGTTAATGTGGTATGTCACATTGATTGATTTGTGGAGGTCAAACCATCCCTGCATCCCTGGAGTAAATCTCACCTGATCATGGTGTATGATCTTTTTAATGTATTGTTGTATTCAATTTGCTGGTATTTTGTTGAGGATTTTTACATCTATGTTCATCAGTGATGTTGGTCTGTAATTTTCATTTTTTGTGTTGTCCTTGTCTGGTTTTGGTATCACGGTAATGTTGCAATGACATTTTTCACAGAAATAGAGCAAAGAATCCTAAAGTTTATGTGGAACAACAAACGACCTTGAATAGCCAGATGAATCCTGAGAAAAACGAACAAAGCTGGAGGTATTGCACTCACTGATTTCAAATATACTACAAAGCTATAGTAATCAAAGCAGCATGATACTGGCAAAAAAATATACACACAGATGAATGGAACAGAATCAATGACCAGGAAATAAACCCACACATCTATGCACAGCTAATTTTCAATAAGAGAACCACAAATATACAATGGGGGAAATAAAGTTTCTTTAATAAATGGTGTTGGGAAAACTGGACAGCCATGTACAAAAGAATGAAAGTAAACCATCATCT
This sequence comes from Equus quagga, assembly GCF_021613505.1. Lineage (NCBI taxonomy): Eukaryota > Metazoa > Chordata > Mammalia > Perissodactyla > Equidae > Equus > Equus quagga. The sequence goes on from NC_060282.1 coordinate 59,193,676, forward strand.
TACATCACACACAAAAATTAACTCAAAATGGATTAAAGATTTGAACATAAAACTTGAAACCTGTAAACTTCTAGAAGAAAACATTGGCAGTGTTACAGGCTCTTAACATCAGCCCTGATATCAGTTCCCCCACATTGAACCCAGCGTATATGGGGTTAAAACTAAAACCCACCACCCCCTTTCCTGCTTCTCTAGCTTCACTCATATGTAAATACCTGTTTCTTTAAACTTGGACTCCTTGAACTTTACAACTAAATGGGAGTTACAAATTCTTAAAAGCCCAGGCGGCCTGGAGTTGGAGGCACACTAAAGTTTAGCTAATCATGTGTCCTTGAGTTTGCCAGGAGAGCCGCTGTCTCAAGAATATCAAGGAGCGGAGGCTTCCCAGACCTCAACTCCTCACTCCCGATGCTGGAACCCGCCTCAAACAGGAAGATGAGACAAGAGACGATGGCAAAGGACACCCACCTGCCACCTTCCTATCTCACCCTCCCCCCCGCCTTGCTGCAAGCAGCCTCTCAAGGCCAAACGCAGGCTGGTGGGAAAATGCCAGCCTGCACAGCTACATGCGCCCCCTCCCCTACCAAAAACCCCAAATAAAAATCCCTACCCATTCCTCATCGGGGAGCTAGCAATTTTTGAGGCATCAGCCCTTGCTTTGCTCCCTGTGCCTGGCATAGTAAAAACCTTTCCTCTTTCACTCAAGACTCTGTTCTCGTTATTTGGATTGGCATCGGATTCAGAGACCAAACTTTCGGTTATAGCATTGGTCTTAGCAGCATCTTTTTGAATACCATGTCTCACCAGGCAAGAGAAACAAAAGAAAAAATAAACAAATATGACTATATCAAATTAAAAGCTTTTGCAGAGCAAAGAAAAGCATCAACAAAATGAGAAGATAACCTAACAATGGGGAGAAGATATTTGCAAACCATATATCTGGTAAGGGGTTAATATCCAAAATATATAAAGAACTCATACGTCTCAACAACAAAGAAACAAAAAAACCCAATTAAAAAATGGGCAATGGGATCAGCCCAGTGGCATAGTGGTTAAGTGCATGTGCTCCACTTTGGTGGCCTAGGGTTCTCAGGTTCAGACCCTGAGCACAGACATATGCTCTGCTCATCAAGCCATGCTGTGGCAGCATCCCACATATACAATAGAGGAAGATTGGCACAAATGTTAGCTCAGAGCCACTCTTCCTCAAGCAAAAAGAGGAAGATTGGCTATAGATGTTAGGTCGGGGCCAATCTTCCCCCCACCAAATCAAAATGGGCAACAGGTCTGAACAGACATTTTTCCAAGGACAATATACAGATGGTCAACAGGCACATGAAAAGATATTTAACATCACTAATTATTGGAGAAATGCAAATCAAAACTACAGTGAGGTAGCACCTCATGCACATCAGAATGGCTATAATTAACAAGAGAAGAAATAACAAGTGTTGGAGAGGATGTGGAGAAAAGGGAACTCTCATACACTGCCGGTGGGAATGTAAACTGGTGCAGCCACTATGGAAAAGAGTATGGTGACGCCTCAAAAAATTACAAATTGAACTGCCATATGATCCAGCTACTCTACTTCTGGGTATTTATCCAAAGAACACAAAAACATGAATTCCTAAAGATATATGCACTCCTGTGTTCATTGCAGCATTATTTTGCAATAGTTATACTATACTGCAAGTTTTGCAGTAGCCGAAACTTGGAAACAACCTAAGTGCCTATCAAGGGATGAATGGATAAAGAAGGCGTGATATACCCACACAATGGAATATTATTCAGTTATTTAAAAAGATGAAATCTTGCCACTTGCAACAACATGGATGGACCTTGAGGATATTATGCTAAGCAAAATGTCAGGTGGAGGAAGTCAAATATCGTATGATTTCATTCATAAGTAGAAGATAAAAACAACAGCAAACAAACACACAGATACAGAGATTAGATTAGTGGTTCCCAGAGGGGAAGGGCAAAGGGAGGAGGGCTAAAGGGGTGATTAGGCACGTGTGTGGTGACGGCTCATAATTAGTCTTTGGGTGGTGAACACGATGCAAGCTACACAGGAATCGAAATATAATGATATACACCTGAAATTTATATAACATTATAAACCAATGTGACCTCAATTTTAAAAAAAGAGCTGAAATAATAAAGTCAGATGGCATCTGTATTTTCATACTGGGGCAAGAGCCGACACAGAAGCATTTTTCTCTTACTTTTTAGCACATCTAGCCCCTGCAGTCTATTTACTTAGGTTGTCTCTACAACACCCTTTGTGTCTGGGTCTCTGTGAATGATTCCAATAGATGGAAGGACAGGATCTACTCAGAAAGCTAGCTTCATAATGGTCTTGCTGCCAAAATGCGCAGGCAGAACCCAGGGATTTATGAATAAATAAAGCAGCCCTTCAGACACCTTGCCAAATGAATTCAAAAAATAGTCTGAAAGCATTGAGAGAAAGAAAAATAAATTTTTATTCAAGACTAATCCCAAGACTGTGGACTTAATAACAATTCAGATTTGACTTTTAAAATGTTAGAAGAAGGTAACTTTAAAATTGATCTAGATGGTATCTATTTTTAGTGCATTTATCATTTTATTGTTTGTCTCTTCTTATTAAAAATATAGCAGGAAAATAAGCATCCTACTACATGAGTCTTTTAGTTTGTGCAAAGGCATTCAAGTGGAGAACTAAGAGCCCAAACACATTAAATTTTAACAGCAACTTGGCAAATCCCATTTTAAAATGTTTTATTATAAAAAATTTAAGATATGAAAAATGAAATACGATAATGAATTTCCATATACACTTATCACAAGATTCAATAATTGCTAAGAATTTGCCACATTTACTTCATCTCTTGCTCTCTCTCTGCCTCTTTCCCCCTCTCTCCCACCTTCCGTCTTTTCCTCCCTCCCTTTGCCCTTTTCTCTTCTCTCTTGCCCTCTCTCTCCATAAATTATTAATTCAAGCCCCAGCCATCATTTTACCCCTACATACTTCTGAACAGATCTCTAAATAAACATTTTCTTGCAATCCTCAGTACTGTTATTAAGCTTAACAGAATAACGATAATTCCTTAATGCCATCTAATACCTGGTACATGTTGGAATTTCCCAGATTGCCTCCAAATGTGTTTTTAGTTGTTTTGTTTGATTCAGGATCTGAATAAGACCCTCAAATCATAGGCACTTGTTACACTCATTAAAGTGTTTTAAAAACTGAATTAAAGGTTCTGAGCAGTGACCTTATGAGGTTTACATGAGGCTTTTCCCTACTTACCCTGCTTAAAGAACTTCCCCACTCAGAATAGTCTTGACTTTGTTCCAGCATACGTGTTCCAGCAAAGCCAACTCTGACTCAGGGCCTCAAGTTGCCCAACTGAGAAAATCTCAAACAACTGACCGAGGGAAGAGAGATAAATCACAACAAGACAAGATAAGGAAGGAATATTCTGGGGCAAGATTTATAAATGGAAATTTTGCTTTTAGGGGAAGAATTAGAATTTTAAAAACCCAGTAGACATAGAAGAGATATTGACAACTGTACCTCCGTTACACCTCCAAAGCCTTTTTTTCTGGAACCTAAGTTCAATTTTGGAGCATTTAGCTATTGCTATCAATCTGTTGTAGTAAATAGCTTTCTTTCTGTGCTTCTGGAGTGCATGGTGGTTATTGTACTAAGACATGTAGTTTACATACTGAATGCAGAGTAAAGAAAGACTCTGCTTTCAGAGAATTAAATCTGTATGGGCATGAAAACTAATATAACTATAATCACAAAACATATATGGAGTTTGGTAGGCAGAATGCTCAGACATCCCCCAAGATTTCCACTCCCTGGTGCATGCATCCTGTATATTCCCCTCCCCTTGAGTGTAGGTGGAACCTGTGCATAGATGGATAGTTGCTCTCTTGATTATGCTACATTATGCGAGACTCCCTTGTTGCAGACTGGAGAGGGTTGGAGGTCAGAGGCATTCTTGGCCTGGAAAAAGGCAAACACCCGTGTTGTGGACTGTCTATGGGGACAGACGGCGAGGAACCGCAGGCGCCTCTAAGAGCTGGGAGCTGTCCCTGGCTGATAGCCGGCAAGAAAACTGGCACTTCATGACTATACCCATAAGGAGCTGAATTCTGCTGACAAACTGAATCAGCTTCGAAGAGGACCCTGAGTTCCAGATGGGAACTTCAGTGCGGCCAACCCTTGATTGCAATCTTGTGAGACCCTGAGCTTGACCCACACAAGATCCAGCTTGCCTAAACTCCTGACCCATGGGAACTGTAAGATAAGAAATATGTGCTGTTTTAAGAAGCTAAATTTGTGGTTATCTGATGTGCAGCAATAGAAAATTAATACATTCTATGCCCATTTACATATTATATCTGTAGATATTTGCACACAAGAATAACAGATTACAGTGAGTTTGGAGTCAAGGGATGATTGTGACAAGCAACATTAGGAAGAACTGCTTGAAGGAAAAAGGGAGAAAAGTGAAATATACTGTTCTTCACTTCAATAACTCTTGTCCCTTCTTCTTTGCTAACAAAGCTCTAATTTTATTCTCCATGTATCTGTGTCCTTCAGGGAAGGAGGCAGCAGCCTCAAAGGATGGATCCAACTTAGTCTGACCCAACCTGGTGGTCTCATTGTCCTGGCAGTCACTGATTCAGGTGTGGGGGTGGCGTGAACATGGAGACTTGAGGAGGAGTCATTGCGAAAACTTCCCCTCCCTGTTAAAAAGTCTCACATAGGAGGCAACAGTCCTTTTTATTCCTCTAGATTGCTCAGGTGTGGTGGCTGAAAGTCCATCAGCTCTCTTGGGTTAATAAAGAGAGACAGCATAAGAAAACAATTCAAAATGCTGAACATGGCAGAACAGAAAAGTAGAAACTACAAAGCCATGACTTGGATGACGTCATTGACTCCTTAATTAAAAAACATGAAGTCACCCTACCATAAGACCTTTTGTTCTTTGGGTTAATAAATAATAAATTAAGCCATCTTAGCTGTATTTTCTGTTATTTGCTGCCAAAGGTATTTTAATTTAAGCTTTTGTGCGGTATCATACATATCTGTGTAGAAAGAGCACGTACTTGATTAGTGCTTATTATCAAGAAGTATAAATAAATTGCCAAAACTCTCCTTCTCTCTTGACACACTTTAGACCCATCCTAAACATGATGAAGCTGGTATTTTACTAGAGTGAAGGGACTCTAACATTTAAGCCATACTCGAGCCCAGGCACTGGGCTTGGTACTCTCATATACATTTTTCACTTATGCCCAACAACAACTTTTCAGTGTAGATGTCCATAAACTTACACAGTGTCTCCTGGAATTTGTGGATCATCACAAAAACACTGCATATCCTCAAACTCTTCTCTGAAGAGTCTTTCCTTTTCTTGCATTAATTGAAATCTTATTCTCCCCTATAGACAGTGCTTCCCCTTCAGGCATCTCAAATGTTGCAGGTAGTTTCTCCCTCAGCCCCCTACTGATAAACTGGATGTGGAGGAGCTATCCAGCTTGACTTCATCAATGCTTATGGGCATTCTCCCTGCTTAAAACCCCACGAGACTGTATCACCCATTACTTATTGTTCTTCTTACCTATCAACACCCAGGTTCCTTCTTCTCATTTCTCTTTTCATTTCTTCTTCTCACTTCTCATAACTCATTAACACTCCAAAATTACTCCTGTCTTAATTCTTGGCTATTTCTGTATGCAGGTAGATAATCCTTCCAATATTCTAGCTTTCCCAATATTCTAGTCTTTGAACTCTTCCCTTTCAATTTGACCCCCATCTTATCTCAGTGACTTCTTCTTAAGAACCTACCTCAGACTTTGTCATCTTGAATACCTGCATGCTCTCCACAATCTCAATTCCATGAGTGCCTCTTTCTGAGCTTCACCCCTTCCCAGCTCACTTCTTTGAGTACTCCAATGCCAACAATCTTTCCGTCTTACAGGGAATTTCATTGATCCCATCACTATTCAATGTCTCTCACTTTCATGATCTCTTCTCCTCCCTCCTTACCTGGATTAAATTTCATAGTCAATCATTTTAATCACTCCCTACATAGACATTCAGTTCCTTTGCCCATCACAGTCTTTGTTGCCCTTATTTGACAAAACCGGAAACCTAGATAAAAACCAATCATTCATGTTCTTTGAAGCTGTATAACAAAAGAATATAGCAATATAGGAAAGCACAACCATGCTTCCTGTACTACTTTGAATTGATAACCATAAACCCTAACCATTCTCTTAAAAATGCCCAGCAATCCAATAATTCCTTAGCCCATCTACTCACTGTGATAATTGACTCTTTCATACCTCCTTTTAGCTCCTCAAACCTTCACCATTTTCTCTCCCACCCTCGTGCACAACTGATTGACTCTTCTTCCAGACTGAAAAAAATGAAATAATTTCATTTCAATTGAAAGGGAACTAGACAATTCTCCCATTAAAAACAAACCATGAAAGCTTGGAAAAGTACACAAGAGAGTTTTTTGAAGGCAAGCTAGAACTAATAAGATAATGAAGAATTACAGTGTATGATCCAGGAGAAAAAGAAAACCCAGATAACTGAGCCTGCCATTGATCCCAAAGACATCTGCCATTTCAGGATGAGGCATATGAGAGGCTGAGAAGCTGAATAGCACTATCCTTTCTGGTCTAGGGCAACAAATATTGGAAGGTAGGTCTATCCAAGAAGGAGGGACCCTGGTAAACTACACATACTTTGGGTTGGGATAATAAAAGCCAGCTATACCATAAGAATAAAACAAACCAAGAAATAGGTAAGGTTTGAATTAGTTACATTTCTAAAATTAGATTAGATGATTCAGATTGCTAGTGCCCATAGATGCCTACCAGAAGCAAAAATAAATCCTCCCTGAAGGAAGATATTATCCTTAATAAATTTTTGGAAATATTTTTACATACAATGTCCAGGATTTAATCAAAAAAAGTATGCATGAAAGGAGATAATACTACACAAATACAAAAAAAAGAAACCAAAAAAAAATAGATGCACAGAAAACACACAAAACAGTGTTATCAGATTTGAGGCATTAAAATAGCTACGCTTAATATGTTCAAAAAGACAAGATTGAGAATTTCAAAAGAATACTGAAAACTATAATATAAAACAAGAGAATTTTAGACCTGAAAAATATAATGACCCAAATTAAGAATTCAATTGATAATTTTAGCTGAAGATTAAATAGAGCTTAGAAAGAATATTATTGAACTAGAAGGCAGGCAGAAGAAAATACTCTGAACCTAACAAGCAGGAATTGTATCCATGGAAAATAGAAAAGAGAGAGGGAAAAAGGAGAAATAAGTCATCTAACATACATATAATTAAAGTCCCGGAAGAAAAGCAAAATAGGGCAGAGGTGATATTTGAAAAGATAATCGTTGAAAATTTTCCAAAATTGATGAACATTATGAAGCACAGATTCGAGAAGCACTGTGAGCCACAAGCAGTATAAACTTACAAAGAAAACAGGCACGCCATTCTAGAATGCTGAAACCCAAAACCAGAGAAAATCTTGCAACCACATAATGGGCAAGAAGAGATTAATCTGGAAGGACCAAGAACTAGATTGCAGATTTTTCAACAGAAACAACAGAAGTCAGAAGACACAGGGTTAATCACTTCAAAGCACAAAAAGAAAATAACTGCCAACACAGAATGCACCACCCAAGGAACACATTCTTCAAAAGTGAAAGTACAACAAAGATATATTCTGACAAAGAAAAACTGAGAAAACTTAGTTCCAACAGACTTGCACTAAAGGAAATACTAAACAGTGTTTTTCAGACAGAAGGGAAATGAAACCAGATGGAAGCTCAGAAATCCATGAAGTAATGACAAGCAATAAAAATGATAAACATGTGCAAAGATTTGAATGAATATTGCTTCTAAAACATAATGAAAGTAGAGTATAGTGGTATTTAACAAATATATGTGTGTGTGTGTGTGTGTGTGTGTGTGTATAGGCAACACATATCTATGTATATGTGTTTGTGTATTTGTTAAGAAAACTTGCATGTGTGTGTCTGTACACATAAAGACAAAAATACCCGCATAAGCCAGGAGGGGAGTAAATCAAGTGGGACAGCACCCTTGTGTTGTGTGGGCAGGGGCTAAAAGTGCCAAGCACTCTTTTGTGCCAAGGATGCATGATGTAATTTCTAGGATAACCGCAAAAAGAGGAGTATAAGACTATACAACCACCAAGCTAACAGAGGACCAAAATGATAAAAATATTAATCCAAAGGAAGGCAGAAAGGAGAGAAAAAGGAAACGTACGACAGAGGAGTAAAGAGAAAGGAAATAGTAGGATGGTAAATTTAAACCCTAATATATCAGTAATCCGTTCTTTACTAATGTCTCTAAAAAAATACGTATATTTCAGGCCCAATTCTATGTTGCTAAGAAGGGAAACATTTATAACATAAAGATATAGAAAAGGGAGCAAAAGTACCTCCCAATGTGGTTAGGGACTTGTCTCTTTCTCCACATAGTTCTGCTAACATTTACTTTATGTAATTGAGGCTGTGCCATACATGCACGTATATTCGTATAATAGACTTATCACTATACCTGATTTTTACATTTCAAAACACATATCAAACAAAAATATAGAAAGTCTGAATTAGCTAACAACTTCACCTAAAACACATATGCAGAATACTGCAACCAATAATTGCAAAATATTTTATTTTTAAAAACTTTATTTTTTAATAAATTTAGACTTATAAAATAGTTTCAAACATAGAACAGAGAGTTCCTGTGTAACTCCCAGAGAAGTTCATGCAGCTTCCTCCATTGTTAACATTTTATATAACCGCAGGAAACTGGTACGACACTGTTAACTAAACTGCAGACTGACAAGGGTAACCTTCATCACTTGGTTAACATGTGATGTTAACAGCTTTCTTCATTGTAAAGTTACTCTTTTTTGCTCTTCAAACTCTTTTTTTGGAAACGTCATTAAATCCAGACCACACTCAAGGGGAGAAGAATTAATCTCCATTTATTTATATCAGTATAGATTCATAGATACTTATTTTATTTGGGGGATATAATCCGGTATCATGATTATTTATTTTGTTACTCAAATTGTTCCAACTTTGGCCACTGGGAACTCACTCAGACTGGATTTTATGTTCTTTTGATATGCCCCTATCATTTTTGTTTGTTTGATTTGGTTTTGTGAGCACTTCCTTCTTTCTGGCACTACAAGAAACTCCAAGCTCATCTTATATTTTCCATCTCAGCACGAGAATCAACTACTTTACCAAAAAGCCCTGGTTCCTTTTATTAAAAAATGGCATTTAAAAAAAACAAGATTGAGTGCTGGATGCATTGTTACTAGGTTGTCACGACATCTAGGTCCTTTCGATGGAGAGAGAGAGGAAATATACTTATGTATATGCACATATATATATATAAACTCATGAATATAAACATGAGTTCCTACTGATTTCTCTATCTAACCCAGCACCATAGTGTTCATTCTAGTCTTTCCTCTTGGCTTATTTATAACTTGTTATTCTAACAGTGAGAAACCTAGCTTTATCCTAAATGTTATTTTTAAGCACATGAAAAACCATTCATAAAAATTTATTATAAATTGGCCCATGAAATAAATTTTAATAAATTACGCAGAAACAAAATTATACAGTATATTCTCTAACTCTAGGACATATATGCTGTACATAAATAACAAAAAGGAAAATACTCCTAAGTTTGGAAGTTAAGAATTACATTTCTAAAATTAACTCTTGGATCAAAGCAGAAATCACAGTGAAATTAGAAAATATTTTGAACTAAATGATAACGAAAATGTGATATATCAAAATTTGTAGGATGTAGGAAAGCCACGCTTAGAGAATTAAATGAATACATTAGAAAAATATCATTAAATTAATTGAATTAAGTATCTAATATGAGATATTAAAAAGAAAATAACAAATTAAACTTAACGAAAGTGAAAGGAAAGAAATCCAGAAAAATAGTAAAACAGAAAACCAAATAGAGAGAATTAACAAAGCCCAAATCTTGTTCACTGAGATTAACAAAATTTGTAATTCCCTGGTGAGACTAATCAAAAAATAAAGCACCAATATATAATAAGAAGATTGAAAAAATGACATTAAAATCGTCCTATAAAATTTAAAAGCTTTTAAAAGGATAATATTAATTTTATGACTACATTTTAAAAACGTTAATTAATTGCACAAATTCATTGCCTAAACAGAAACAAAAATAAGTTGGAAATATGAATAATCCCACAACTACTAATGAAACTGAATCCATAAACACAAAGCTTCCCACAAAAAGAACTCCATGACCAGGTGGCTGCACCTATATTCTATCAAACATTTAAGAAAGAAAGAATGGCAGTATTACAGAAACTATTTAAGAGAAAATAAAAAAGGAAACACTTCAAAACTTATTATAGGAGATGAATGTAGCCTTGATCCCAAATGACAAGGACATTATAAGAAAGGAAAACTACAGGCCAACATTACTTGTCAATATAGAGGCAAAATTCCTTTTAAAAATGGCAAATACAATCCAGCAATATGGAAAATAATAATAAAATCACAACCAATGAGATTTACTCCAGAAATGCAAAATTAACTTAACCTTTAGGAATAAATCAAAATAGTTCATTACACGAACAGAATAAAATAGAAAAATCATTTGATGTTTTCAAAAAATGAAGAAAATGCATTTAATAAAATTTATCATCCATTCAAGATTAAAACTTTCAGCAAAATAGGACTATAAGGAAATTTCCTTAATCTACTAGAGAAAAACCTACAGCAAACATCATAACCATTGGTGAAATATTGAAAACTTTCCTTCTGATAAATGACATAAAAATAGACTCCATTATCACTACTTATAGCCAATATTTTGCTGAAGATTCCAGACAGTGCAATAAGACAAGAAAAAATTAAAAAGAATAATCATTAGAAAAAAATAAAGCTATTATTATTCATCACAATATATGACGTGTATGCCAAAAAGCCTAAAAGAATATACTTATAAATTACTCAAATTATGAATTACTAGAATATAGTAATTATTTATATAAATATGTTTCTATATGCCAAAAATAAAACATTAGAAAATGAAAATTGTAAAAGATGACAATGATAATAACACAAAAAATTACATTTCTGGAATAAATATAATGAAAAACGTGCAAGACCTTTAATATAGAAAATTAGGAAACATTTTGAGAGAAGTTAAAGGAAGCTGAATTAATGAGGAGATATACAAGGTATATAGTTTGGATGACAATTTTGCAAAGATGTCAATTTTTCCCAAAATTCATCCACAAATTTAATGTAATCTTCATTAAAATCCCATATGTATTTGAAATTTAAAAGCTACTTTCAAATTTATAATTAAATGAAAAGGGCCATATATAGCCAAGACACTTAAACAATAAGAAGCAACAGTAGGAGAACTTATTCTATTATAATTTAAAACAGATTATAATGTAGCACCAATCAGACAGTGTGGTATTGATGAAAATGGAAATGCATAGACTAATGAAATGGAATATAGACCAATAAACCTCCTGGATCATGTATAGATATTCCTCTTAAGACTAATGTCACACTTCTGAGATGTGGAAAAGGAATGGTCTTTTTAGTCAGTGGTGATGAGAAAATTAGATTTCCCTACGAAAAATAAATAATCTTGACCCTGTTTCACACTCTGCTCAATTCCAGGTCAATTTTAAATCTAAATGCGAGAAGCTATCAATACAATTGAGAAGATAATATCCTTTTAATCAGGTATAGGAGAAATTATCTTATACTATGTAAAAAGCACTAAGCATTAAGGCAAAAATTGATAAATTGGGTTATATTAAAATGAAGAACTTCAGCTCCTCAAAAGCACCACTCAATGACTTAAAAGGCAAACTACAGAATGTGAAAACTTAGTTGCAACATGTGTAACCTACTGAGGACTCAGATCCAGAACCCATAAAGAACCCTTACTGATAGAAAATAGATACACAGCTTAACTGAAAAATGGGCAAGAAACTTGAATCGGTACTTTGCAGAAAAACATATCCAAGTGGCCAATACACATATGAAAAGGTGTTCAACTTCATTAATTTCTAGGAAAATATAAATAAAGTTCACCCTCACTAGAAAGATTGAAATTTAAAAGGTAACACTTTAAAAGAGTTGAAGAGAATTTGGGACAATCGGAACACTCATACACTGCCAGTGGAAATGCAAATGATACAAAAAATGATAATGATTGACATCACCTCCTGAAATTGAACATGTGCATACCCATTGACACGGCAATTCCACCCCTAGATTTATATTCAACAAAAGTGCTCCAAATGCATCTACGGTAAAGTTCCTAGCAGGCTAAAAGCTCAAAACTAGAAACAATACAAATGCCATCAACTATAGAATGGAAAATCAAGTTACATAATTTTACAAGCAAATATTCTATAGAAGTAAAATAAATGTACCACAGCTATGTACAACAAAGTGGATGAATTCCACGAACACAATGTTGACACAAATGCAAAACATTACATGTCAGCTTTTAAAGTTCAAAACTAAACTGTAGTGTTATAATTCAGGATACTAGTTACTTTGGAGGGGGAGACACGCATAAGGATCATGAAGGAATACGTGAGGGGTTTCCAGGGTGCCTATAATTTTCTATTGTTTGACCAAGATGATGGCCATACAGTCTTCTTATGGTGATAACTCATTGCATTATACATTGATATTTGGTATACTTTTCTGTGGGTTATTCTTTTTTATTTGTTTATTTTTTTATTGCAGTAACATTGGTTTATAACATTATATAACTTTCAGGTGTACTTCGTAATATGTTTGGAATTCTGTGTAGATTACATCATGTTCACCACCCAAAGACTAATTACAATCCATCCCCACACACGTGTGCCTAATCACTCCTTTGGCCCTCCTCCCTCCCCACTTCCTCTGTGGGTTATTCTTAACCATAAAAAAGTTTTTAAAGTATAAAACAATCAGAAGAGAACTTTTAGCTTCCCTCCACCACAAAAATTCACATACCAGCAACTACACTCACACACTGTCTTCCCATCTAATACTATTGACAAGGCCAACCTGTGCACTAGATTTCATCCTTGCCTGCCTCCTCAGTAATATCACTCTAAGAATTCTGTCCTGTCTCTCCCACATCATTAATATTTTCCTCTCTACTTAATCATTTTCATCAACCGCATTCAAATAGAAGTGTTTTGTTCTATTGAAAAAAATACTCTAAGTTGATGTTATTTCCCCCACCAGCTAATGCCCTATTTTTCCAACTACTCTTTGCAGCACAATTTTTAGGAAAGTTACCTCTCCTTTCATGCTCTTTAGAATCCTCTGAACCAGGCTTTTCCCTCACCATTCCACAAAACTATTGTCTTATCAAGGTCACTAATGACCTCCCTATTGACCTTCTAAAGACCTTAATCATCTTCTTTGATTCATCAGCAGGACTGGATAAAATTGATCCCTCTCTCCTTGACATTTTTTCTTCTGTTGGTTTCTAGGGAGCCCCACTCCTTGGTTTTCCTTCCACCTAACAATGGGCTTCTCTTCTTAGTTTTCTTTTCTGTGTCTTCCTCTTTTTCTAGATTACTTAATGTTCAAATTGAGTCTTGGTTCTCTAGTCTACATACTCGTACTCTCTTTATGATCTCTTCCAGTCTCACGGCTTCAGATACCCTCTATTTGTTGCAGCAACTCTCAACTCTAAATCTCCAGCCCAAATCTGTCCTCTAAACTCTAGATCCATCCATCCATCTTCACTTGACATCTTCACCTGGATTCTGACATCTTAAACTCAACATTTCCAAAGTTGAACTTCTGATTTTTTCTCCCATCCTGCTTCAATGAATTTTCCTTATCTCAGTGGCAATTCCATCCTCCAGTTACTCAGAACAAAAATCATAGAGTCATCCTTGATTGCTCTCTTTCTCTGAAACTCCACATTTAAACCATCAGGAAATCCTATTAGGCTCACTTTAAAAAAAATCATCGAGAGCCTGACAAATTCTTTCTCTCTCCACGTGGGCCATCCTGTTCTAAACTGCCATCATCCCCTCCTGGATTACTGCAGCGGTTTCCTAAAGCTCTCTCTGCTTCTACTTTATCTTCCTCAAACTACTCAAAAAAGGCATCCAGAGTGATACTTTTGAACTATCATATTATATCACAGATCTGTTTAAATTCTTTCTATGGTTTCTCATCTCACTCAGAAAAATAGCCACAGTCCTTAGATCCTAATGTTGTGCCTTTGGTCACTTCTCTGTCTTCATCAGCCTGATACTCTCCCCTTACCTACAATGGATCCTTACTGTTGCTCACATATCATACACGTCAACTTTCCAGGGCCATTGAATTTGCTGTTTTCTTTATCAAGAATGCAAATTTCCAGATATCTGGGAATATTTCCCCTTTCTACTTCAGTCTTTACCCATATTTAATCCTCTCAGTGACTCTTACTCTAAGCCTTCTATTTCAGATTTCAAGCTGCTTCTTTCCACCTCACAGTCCTGATTTCCTTAGTCTTATTTTATTTTTAAGAACATTTATTATCTTTACAATACTAAATAATCCATATTTATTTATTGTGTTTGTTATATATTGTCTGCCTCCCTCACTAACATGTAAGATTGCAGGGCAGCAATTTGCATCTGTTTTCTTTATTGATGTATTCCAGGGCCTGATTCATGGTAGGTACACAGTAAATACTTGTTAGATAAATGAACAAATGTGGAACCTCAAAGATCTTTTACATGTTCTGTGAATAAATTCAAGAAATTCCACTGGAAAATTGTGAGCAAGTAAATATTTTTCAAAGCAAAAAAATGAGAAAAACAAAACATATTGACTTTTAGGAAAGATTCGAATGAACAAGATATGGCCACGTTCGGAGAAATAAAAAGGTCCACAAGCTGAGAATGGAGAAGAGATCTTTTTATTTTCCCCAGAAAATATTGCCCCAGGCTCCATCTATCAAGGGGCAAAGGTAGAGAATGTTAAGTTGAAAATTGGAGGAAGAAAATGATAGAATACCACACAATCGTGTAGCATTCAATAAGTGGGACTAGAGAAATTAAATGGCTAGTATAGAGAAATATACATCATCCCTCACTTTATAAAGAAAGCAAGCCTCCACTCCTAATGTAATGTGCTAGCCTCACCCGTGATGTTCTCACTGATTATGCCAGTATGATGCATGGTTAGCACACTTGTAAACATCATTTTTCTTAACTACAGAATGCTATGTTTTATCTAAAACTCTAAATCTAGACTATTTCCCTTCAAGATCACTAACGCTCACACATAAAGACAAGCTATTTTATAAAAATATGTTTTCCCTTCCACTGGATATTTGGAAATAAATGACAGGAAACAAACAAGCACCCTACAATCTCAGAAGTCTCAGACCTCAGGCAGGTTGAGGGCATCTCATAAACTGGACTTGCTTTAGGACAATCTTTAATTTACCAAATAATGAGAATTCCTCTGTGGCTGATTTTCTCAAAAATCTTTGCCTGAGCTCTCTGTCACCAAGGGCCTACTTTGATCAGGAGTGGTAGAGGTAATACTATTATTGAGAAAATCAAAGGGAAATCCACATCCTCTATGAAAAAAGTGTAAGCCATGAAATACTCTAATTCCTCAATGATATTTCTTGCAAAGAAAAGAGTCTTCTGCTTTAACATTTAGAAGAAACCTAAGATGACTCCACTAGGGCATTTAAAGAACAGACTCAGATCCATTCATTTATTCATTTCATAGCATTATCTCTATTAATTGAATCCCTACTGTGTGCCAGGGACAAAGACAAAAGCTCCTCAACAAATTACTAATCTATTTCTGAAAGAGAGAAGTTTACCAATGCTTTGAGTGAAGTGTTGTAAATATTATGTTAAAGACAAATAAGGAATAGTTCAGGGACCATGGGATCAAAGAAGAGAGAAATAATCTGGCTCAGATTACAGGAGAGATCAGGTTAATCTGTCACAAATTCAAAGGAATTTGCAGAAGATGGAGAAAGCGGAGAACAACAGTCACAAGGGAGGAAAGAACAAGGTGCCTATGCTGATAGGATCACATCACAAGCGCCTTTAACGACAAGCAGTCTGCCCTTTGAGTTGTCGGAGGTGAGCTTTGTATTTGGGAGTAAATGATAGATTAAGCTAGACAAAAAGACATGGACCTGATTATGAAATGTTTTGTCTGCCAAGCTCAGCAGTTTAGACTTTCCTGAAAGTTATGGAAACCCATTGGCAGAATTTAATTATGGGAATGCCATGACTTGGTTTGCATTTTCTATCCTCTGTAAGTCCTGTGAAAGAAGAATTGCAGAGAAAAGGGTCTGAAGGCAGGGAGAACATTCAGGAGGTTATTATGTTAATCAAGGCAAGAAGAGAAAAAGTAAACTAACCTAGTAACAAGTAGGAGTGGAGAGGAGAAGATGTGTTCCAAATAAAAGATAGGAAGTAAACTCAAAAGGTCCTGGGAACCAAGTGATGGTGGGGAGAGGGTTGGAGGAGGAGAGTCTTAGCCTGATTCCAGTTTTCTGGTTTAGGTGACTGGATGTGGTGGAATCACAGACAACATAAGACAAAGAACCAGTCTGGAGGAGAAGATATGGAGTCCAGTTTTTGACACATTGATTCTGAGATGTTTGTAGAAGAAAGCAATGGAAAAGATCAGCTAGTGGCTGTGCTTATGATTTTGAAGTTAAGAAAAGAAATCTGAGCAGTGTATATAAATTTGGGAATCACCTGGTTTAGGCAAGTTTACTGATGGTGAATATGTAGACATGAAAAGCAAAAGATCGCAAATTGGACTCTGGGAAAGACTAATATTTCAGGGTTCTTTCAAGAAGACAAGTCATCAAAAGAGACTGAGAATGAGATCCTAGAGGATAAAAGAAACAGGGAAGTCAGGGGAGGGGAAAACTCAAAGAAGGAAAGGATGGTCCACAGGGCAGATACAGTAGAGCCATCATGCAAGATGAGCATAGAAGAAGACGTGCAGTATTTGGCGACTGGAAAGTTAATGATGACTTTGGTTAGAGCAATTTTCATTGAGTGGTGGGAAAAGAATGAGGTGCACTGGGTTGAGGGGTGAATATGTGATGAGGTGGAAGTGAGTGTGCATCATGCTAAGAAGTTTGCCTTCAAATGGAAGGAGAGGAATGGAGTAGCTAGAGGGACAAATGTAATTTTAAAAAGCAGTTTTGTAAGCATTGAAGAGATTTTAACATGGTGGAAAAAGCAGACAGAAAAACTTGTGATGTTACAGCTGGACAAAATAAATGATGGAGCAAAGTTTCTAAGAAGGTACAAGGGGATGGATCCAGAGTATAGGAAGAGCTGGTAGCTTTGGAGATGAACAAACTGAAAGCTCAAACATGTGCCTCTTATAGAATAAGAATTCTACTTAATAATCATTGAAAGAGAGGATGGAATAAATAAATGAGTAGAAGACAATGGGCTTAGTCTTTCAAAGTCTCCATTTCCTCCCTTAGAATATAGAGCTAGAAATACTTATCTCATTGGGACAATGTTAAGGAAGAGTGAAGATGTAAAGCAGTTAGCAGGGTGTCTGGCCCCATGATAAGGTCTGGTGATTGGTAGTCTTATTATTGTTGTTGGAACCACCTGTTAGCTTTCAACCCATGGGCAATGATTATTGCCAAGAGCACTCCATTGCATTTTTCACCCTGCCTGAGTCTGTACCCCATGTACTTGAGCAAAAGCAACAGCAGAAAGGGAATGACATAGTCAGGGTTTGCCCTATGGGAAAGTAAAGGGTAACTAAAATTTTGTTTTTCATTTGTCTTTCTTGCTTTGAAATTATCCCTATTATTACTCTTGGGGGCACACAAGGTAAAAAAATCAGATCTTTCCTAAACTGTCAGTCGTTTCTGTTTCACCTCCAACAGGGGTCTCCCTTGGCAGCCATAAAAGCTAATTAATAGCTGGATATGATGCAGCCAAAAGCAAGATGGGGCCTCCTCCCAGCCCTCTAACCCTGCTGAGCAAAGGCCCCACCGAGCCCTTCTGAACTGACAGCACAGATTCCAACATTTCAGATTTACTCTTTTTTGTATTCCAAGTTTATGGAAGTGAACACTTATTCACTTTGAAAGACACACATGTGTGTCTCCATTTTAATTTAGAATTTCTCTTCTTAGCGTTAAAGAAAATACTTTCCCCCTAAATGTTCTTGCCATATCTTGTATGTATTCTACATGTCAAATCTTATGTATATTCTGCATATTTCGTATATTGTAATTTCCCAACTGTATAATAAATGTTGTAAGATACAGAACTGCTTAACTGAAAAAGGCATCTTTTTCAAATACAAATTAAGTAGTGCTATTAGGATTTGTCACTGAAATATAAAGTTGTCTATTTACAGCGTGCGTATGTTTAATTTTCTGACTCATTGTTGTCACTGGTTTTGCAATTTTAATTCTGTTCTGATAAAATTGGGAAATATAAAACTATTCCAGTCTCTTTATTTTGTACTAACAATATAATGAGCTTATTTCTGTCTCAAAAAACAAAACCTTTTTCTTACTCCTCAATAATTCATTTGGCTCTTGACATCAAGAATCCCAGAAAATACAGCACTGTGATTCAGTTAGAAACAAAAGGTTGTTATTTCTAGATTAGCTTTTCCTTTCCTTCCTCCTTTCCTTATTTTATTTCTTCCTTCCTTCCCATAGATAATGCTTATTTGATGTTGACCAAGGACTATACTAGTCACCAAAGTAGATGCTGTCCATGCCTTTGGGAATTTCACAATTGAGAGAGGAACAGACACATTAAAAACTCAAGCAAAGTGCTAAGTGAGCATAATATGAAGGAAAGTAGAGGAAGGTGAGTGACTTTGTGAAAGATCAAGGAAAATTTCACAGAGGAGCTAGCATGTGGGTTGGGTCTGAAAAGATGACTAGACTACAACCAGATTAAAAAAGACAAGAGAGGGTCTGACCCCCTGACTGAGTGGTTAAGTTCACGCGCTCCACTTCAGTGGCCCAGGGTTTCGCTGGTTCGAATCCTGGGTACGGACATGGCACCGCTCATCAGGTCATGCTGAGGCGGCATCCCACACGCCACAACTGGAAGGACCCACAACTAAAAATACACAACTATGTACTGGGGGGTTTTGGGGAGAAAAAGGAAAAAAAAAAAAAAGACAAGAGATACATGAATATTCAGAGTAGCATTATTCAAAATGACCAAAAATTAGAAACAACCCAAATGTTCATTAAATAACAAATTGATAAATAAAATTGTAGTGTATCCATGTAATGGGATATTATTCAGCCACAAGAAGGAATGCAGTACGTGATACAACATGGATGAATCATGAAAACTTTATGCTAAACAGAAGAAGCCAGTCACAAAAGACAACATACTGCATGATTCCGTTTACATGGGGTGTCCACAGAATAGGCAGATCTACAGAAACAGAAAGTAGACTAGTGGTTGCCTAGGGCTGGTGACTGCTAGTGGATATAAATTTCTTTACAGGGAATGAAAATGCTCTCAAATTAGATCACCATGGTATTTGTACACCCTATGAATTTACTAAAAACACTTTAAACAAGTAAATTATATTGTATGCGAACTATATCTCAACAAAGCTGTTATAAAAAAAGAGATAAGAAAATATATTTTAAACATAAGGAAAAGTCTAGCTCAAACATGATAGATAAAAAAAATCCAGGAAAACGTTCCCTTTGGCTGAAGACTAAAGCTGATGGTGGCGGCATAGAAGAGAGAGAAGTGGACTATGGCCTCACCATTGAGTTGGTGAAATGTATGGGCAATGTGAAGACATCACACATCTTTAAGCAGAGTGTGTTATAAGTGTGTGTTTGGAAACAGAAATTTGGCAGAATTTGAAGGAAAATCTGAGGAGGAAAAGAGACCAGTAACAGAGAAATCAGAGTCTGATTGTATGTGCGATCCTTAGCTAACTGTGACTAAGGTAAAAGTGGGGCTTACAAAACTCAGGCATTCTAAAATCTGCACTTTTGGAAAAAGTGCACGCAAATCACAAGCCACACGTGGTATTGCTCTTCAAATTGATCAGCAATACACCAATCTTCCCTTGAGCAGACAGGACAAATATTTGCAAATATAAACAATGATCATCTTAACAAAGAGAAATAATCATAACCAAATGTACACGTTTATACAAACTATAAATGAATGTACATAAGTCATGTTAATCATGTGATTGAGGACCAACAACCTGTAGTCGGAAGTATTATGATTAAAAATTTTTATGTTTATGAAGTTAGATTGTTTTTAAGAACACCATATATTTGCAATCACTCAAGTCCTAGAGCACGAAGAGTTCTTTGGGATTTCTACTGCTGTGGCAGGATATTAACAATGACAATAAGATAAAGAATTTATATAACTAATGGAATTTTTCTCATATAGCAGGGTTTCTCAAAGTGTGGTTTGTAGACCATTTGCACCCTAGACTGTGCATATTTAAAACTCAGATTTCTGGCCCCTAACTGAGATGTAGTGAATTAGGATTTCTGGAGGGGAGGGCTGGGAATCTGCGTGTCATTAAGTTGCGCAGGTGGTTCTGGTGCACCTAAAGCTTCAGCAAGCCAGGAGAGACTTCAAAGGAGATCATTCAAGATGGCAATTATTTAGAGAAGTTTGCTTTTTTCTCAATATTCGTACAAAGTCCTTATCCAAACTCATTTTAGGAACTCTATCTACCTTCCACTGGAATATGGATGGCACAAGGCAGGGATTTACGCTTTCCGCATTAATTTCTGTATCCCCAACACCTAGAATGTTCCTTTGCACCTAGCAGACACTCAGTAAGTACTTATTTAATGAATAACCTGATGAGGCTGTGTTTGTGTTCATATGTATCACAACATATACACATATAAAACTATAGAAATTACTTTTATATACAGGCTTTCTTTTGATTTAGAGAAAATTTACACAAGGTTCTCATTTAGCATATTTTGTAGGCGTATTATTTTGCTTGAAAGTCGGTGCATTGCCTATAAGCTAAAGACAATGAAGAAACAAGACACTCTACTCTGATGAAATCAATGTGCAGCTCTCATTCTATAGCCTGAATGTATTCGTCCTTTCAGAATAATAAAAGCAAGCATGCTCACAAAGAAAGGGCAGCCCATTAGGGGAGAAATTGTATTTTCATAACCAAGAGCAGTATTTCCTTTTGGAAGTACAAGTGCAAATGAATAAAGTTGTAGTTGATTTGAGTATGTAGGAATTACAATTGGAAGTCTCTAGAAACTTCCAAGGAGTTAGATGAAATTTCTGATTTTTAAAACCACAGGCCAAAGCTCCCATTGTGACCTCCAGCTGTCCCTCCATTGCAATAAATTTTCCAGCACAATTTTCCCTGGGTAGCTCAAGCCCAACTCTAACATACTTGGGGGACCAAATATGCTTTTCAGATTCTATAAGGTCATTTCTGCAGTCGCTTCTTGCTCATATGGGCAAAGATTGACAAATCAAAAGTAAATGACTAAGAATATATTTTATTAATTTCACGTGAAAATGAGTATTTTTATTTCAAGAGGATTTTCTCACCTATTCAACAATATTGTCAAGCAAATACCACCATGTCTCAGTACACAAAATTCACATAATGTCAGCCACACACAATTAGGTGCTTAATTCACAATTTAAAATACAATAATGAAAAGGAATTCATGATTACTTTCCACTCCAACCTGTTCCACTTCCCGTATTCTCTATCTCAAGGAATTAAATTCCCATTTCTTCTCTCTGTCTCACCCTACACATATAAGCAGTCATTAGGTCCAGCCTATTGTACCCTCTGACTCTCAAATCTATCTATTTCTTTCCAAGTCTTCTGCCATTTCCTAGTTTAGGCAATTACTCTGTCTTAGCTAAATTACCACAGAAACCTTGTCCTTGAGAGCTTGGCCTCTAATCTTGCCATGCTCCCATCCATTCCCCGTTCTGTAGTCCACTTCTTACCATTCTCTTAGAACACTCTGTGTACCAGACTGCCCATCTTGTTCTTTCTGTCATCCCACTCTCTTCAGCAAACTCTGGCTCATCATTGCAGACCAAACAGAAATAATGATCCATCTAAATCACAATAAGAAAATGTCCCGTCTCCATGACTGCTTAAAACCCTCAAGAATTCTTGCCACCTTTTGAACCAGGTGTGAATTCTTATTCAAGGACTAAAAGACCCTTTGTAATCAAGCTCCCGCTTCTTTGTATAAGCTGAGTTCTCTTCACCTCTATGGTTCAACTCCATATGCTCAGCTTTGCTAGATACAGAATGTTCGCTTTCCTCCCTGAAGAAATTTGTGTATGCTATTTCCTCTGCCTAAGCAGTGAAAAATTACTTCCTCCACAAAGCATTATCCTCAAACTCGGTTGAGTGTCTATGGCAAATTTCATATTCCAAGGATGGCCACAACAATATCTTCCACATTGTATGCTTTTCTAAAATGCTATTTTGACAATCACCACAGTGAGAGAGACAGTCTATGTCCCCTCCCCTCGGATCTATGTGGGATTATGACTTGCCTATGACTGACAAAATGTGGCAGAGTGGTGATGCACAGCCTTTGAGGCCAGGTGAGAAAGGCAATGCCACCTTGCTCGTTGAGAGAATTGTGCTTGGTGCCTTGAGCCTCCACGTAAAAAGCCCAATGCCTCTGAGGCTTCTCTGCAGTGAGTTAGCCAAGCCACATATAGGGGACACCTGCATGTCACCTTTGGGTCCTCCTAGGCCAGAGGCCAGACACATATGTGAATAAGACTTCATATAATTCCAGCCCACAGCCAATGGGCCATCTTCTTTCACATCTTCTCATCTTCCCAGCTGAGGCCCAGATATCACAGAGAAGCAACCAATTATCCCCCACATTGCCTTTCTGGATCCTTGACTCAGAGAATCCTTGAGCACAATAAAATCATTGTTGTTTCACACCACTACATTTGGGGTGGTTTGTTAAGCAACAATAGTAACTGAAGTGTCCCTGGCACTCTACATTAACCCCTAATGTAGCACATATCACACTGTATTGTCATTTCCTGTGTAAACAAATACATGGACCCTGGACTGGAAACTCCACTATTGCCCTATATCTAGCACTGTGCTTGGCTTAGAACAAATCCTTAGTGATTATTTTCTTAATAAAT
This sequence comes from Equus quagga, assembly GCF_021613505.1. Classification (NCBI taxonomy): domain Eukaryota; kingdom Metazoa; phylum Chordata; class Mammalia; order Perissodactyla; family Equidae; genus Equus; species Equus quagga. Next base: position 59,216,967 of record NC_060282.1, read on the forward strand.
AAATGTTCACACTAGAAACTTTGACATCATCATCACTTTTCTTTCTTACATTTCAAAATTCTATGTATTCTGTTTCCTAAAAGTCTTTCAAATTCATCACTCCCCTTCTTGTCAATCCTTAGTTGAGCTCATCATCATTTCTTTTTTTTTTTTTTTAAAGATTTTATTTTTTCCTTTTTCTCCCCAAAGCCCCCTGGTACATTGTTGTATATTCTTTGTTGTGGGTCCTTCTAGTTGTGGCATGTGGGACGCTGCCTCAGCGTGGTTTGATGAGCAGTGCCATGTCCGCGCCCAGGATTTGAACCAACGAAACACTGGGTCGCCTGCAGCGGAGAGCGCGAACTTAACCACTTGGCCACGGGGCCAGCCCCTCATCATCATTTCTTCATAGGAATCTTAACAGGTTCATCTATCTGGTCTCACCGCCACAATTCCTTCCCAAGTCCCAGAGGAAAATAAAGCAGGACTCTCTCACTTTCCATTGCCAACTAGCAGAAGGTAAATTTTCTTCTCTGACACAACAGACCCATCTGGGTCTTGTCCTAATCTGCACCCCATCCTCCACCCCATGCATCCTAGCTCCAGGTACACTGAATGTATATCTACCACCCCCAATACAATTCTGACTTTGTTCCTCCTACATGGCATGTCCTCTTTCCATTTCTAATCCCCTCGCCTCTATCTCAGGAATCCTTGAATCTGACAATTCACATAACTTCTCAACCTTCCCAAGCAGACTTGATCACTCATCACCTGTATCCCACTAGGCCTCTGCTCATCCTTCACCTTTGTGATTTTCACAATGTGCTTTAATTTATCAGTTTATATATTCGTGTCACTAGAATAGGAATTCTTCAATGTAAGAGAAACATAATTTACTCATCCTTTTAGCACCCAGCATCTACCACAGTGTGTGGGACATAATTGGTTCTCAGTTCGTGTTTCTTGAATAAATAAACAAAAATTTGAATATAGAAATTATCATATAGCTTAACTATATAAATCCAAAGCCTATCAATGTTTGGGGGAAGGGATGAAGGAGAGAACAAAAGGAAAATTCCTTAGTGAGGATTCTATAAATGCTACATTCTCCAGAGTAGTGATTTCATTCTTTTCATTAAGATGACCAAATTTAGTTAACCATCTGCCCTCATTAGAATAATGTTTTGAAAAATCTATAAATGTGCTGAGTTTTACACATTTTGCATTTCCTTTTCAGGAAGAATAACAGATCATACTATTAAGCTGGCCCCTTCTTATGATTAAGGGAGACTAAGCAAGCTCTAGGGGAATAGGATTTGCATTGATAAATGGGACGTCTTTCCCTGGTCCATCAAGTCTTTCTTCATCAACCATCAAGCTGGATTGTGGTACTCTTAAGTGGTAACGTGGAACATTGAAGGAAATGGTTTCAAATGGGGGCAGCAGGGAAGAGGAATATAAATGATGAGGCGGCTGGGAGAAGGAGCAGTGCATGTGGAGCACATTTGAGTTGAGTTTGGTTTTGACTCCCTTCGTAAAGAATCATTCCAGAGTTAGTCTGTGGCCCTGAAAGACTGTGACTGAGGAGGAAATGGGTGCATTTGTTGGACTCAAGCACCAGTGTGATGACTTTCCTGGGCTTCAAGTTCTATCCTGCCAAATATTTTGAGTCCAACATGAGGAAGCTTCCTCACAACATCCCAGGATACTAATTAGCTCCAGGGAACCACTAGACCAGAGCTTTCCAGCATGTGCCACAAAGGGGTTACAGGTGGACCTAAAACACAGATCCTCTCAGGCCTTGGGGAGGCTGGAGGAGGCTCAGGGTGCTGGGCTGGCCTTCTTCCATGCTGATGGTACTGATCACAGCCACAGTGAGTAGAACGGGAGTCAGAGCACTGCCCCCTGACCTGCTCAGCCCAGCCAAGGAACAGATCTGCCACTCGAGCATCAGCTTCAGCAGTCTGCAGAGCACACTGGCATCCATGTTGGACAGGTCTGACCTTCCAAAAAGCCTTAAGGGACTCATAAATTATCATGTTATGGGATTTCTCAAGATCATAACTTTCACAGTTAAAAAAGGAGAATTACACTGTGCCTGATTTTCTGACTCCACAGGCCTTATAACCCTACGCAGTTCCAATAATCAGCTCACCAGCCAGGCGGTCTCCAGCAGGTGGCAAATACAAGAAATCACAAGGAAATAGCAATAACAGCACAGCTAGCATTTATTGAACACTTACAATGTGTCAGGTGGTGTCTTACATTCTCAGCATGTATTAACTCATTCAGTTCCTAAAAATGCCTTCTGAAACAGGTAGTACTAATATCACCATGTTACGTATCAGGAAACTGACGGACAGAGTCATCAGGTTACACAATGAGTAAGAACTGAGATTTACACCAAGGCTACATGACTTCAGACTTAACCATGTGCTGTACCATTTTGGGGTCCTGCAGTTAAATTAAAAATATGGCTCAGTAGGAAGAGCTTCTTCTACTTCTTTAGGTCTCAATCAGGTGAGAAGACCACCATTATTACCCCATACAAAACAGCCCAAGCCAGCCCCATGCCAGTCCCTCCCTGTCACATCCACTAGTTGAGTTCCATCATTGTAGATATCACTGCAAGAAAAAATGTTATTTATCAGATGCCTCCCCTTCCCACTAAGGAACCACCTTTGCTTGATTTAGCTCTGTAGCCAATAAGTTTAGAATAGAGGCAAGCAAATATTTTGTTGAAAGGAAGCAGAAGGATGGATGGATGAATGGATTCATGGCACGAGAGTACAACAACAGAATTTGATTTTTCTTCGGTCACTTATGAGTTTCACTTTGGAAAGTAATTTAGGCTCTGAGAGTACTTCACCAGGCAGCTTTGAGAAACAAAGGGGATATATAATTTTAAGAAAAAAAACAGCATGTCTCAAACAGCATGTTTTTCTTAAGACCAGTGTTCCTTAAGACATCAGAGGGTGTAACGGACAATTGAGAAATGCTGGGTCAAATAACACTCAATATGGATCTACATTTCACTATTTGCCCAAGATTTCACTATAGACCAAATGTTTGTGTCCCTTCAAAACTCATATGCAGAAATGTAACCCAGCAGAGAGACACCGCAGGGCTGTCTTGCGAAGCCATGTGGGTAACATTGTCACCCCAGTGGCCCAGAAGGCAGATCATTGAGCCAAAGTGGATTATTCTTTATCCTTAAGGTCTAATGGAATCTGCTTCTTTAGATTTTAGACTTACTTGGGACCTGTTACTCTTTTCTTTTTTCCTATTTCTTCCTTTTGGAATGAGAATGCTGTCCTATGCCTGCCCCATCATTGTGTGCATCATTTTGAAAGCACATAACATATTAGGTTTCATAGATTCACAGCTGGAGAAGAATTTGCCTCAGGATGAATCGTACCTTTAGTGTCCATAGTGTTTAGTAGTACCGATATCTGCTTGAAATGGTATTCACATGAGGCTTTGGACTTTAAAGTTGACGCTGGAATGAGTTAAGACTTTGGGAGTTATTGGGATGGAATGAATGTATTTTGCATGTGAGAAGGACATGAATTTTGGGGGGTCAGAGCTAGGATGCTATTGAATGAATATTTGTGTCTCCCAGAGATTCGTATGTTGAAGCCTAATGCTCAGTGTGATGATATTTAGAGGTGGGGACTTTGGGAAAGTGATTACATCATGAGGGTGGAGCCTTCAAGAGTGAGATTAGTGCCCTTATAAATGAGACCCCAGGGTGCTCCCTCTGCCTTGTAAGGACAAAGTGAGAAGACTGCCATCCACAAACTAGGAAGCAAGTCTTCACTAGACACCACTCCTACCAGTGCCTTGATCTTGGACTTCCCAGCCTCCAGAATCATGAGAAATAAATTTGTATTCTTTATAAGCCACCCAGTCTATAGTATTCTGTTCTAGCAACCTGACTAATTAAGATAGACTTTGTTTCTCTAAATGGGCACAATGAAACTGCAACGCTATAAAATGTTTCCCAAATTTTTTTTTAACATAAAATCCTTTTTCCCCCCTTAGATCACCCTGTGATATATTAGATTTCCAGAAGAAATGTTTTGGAACACACCTTAAAATCTTAAAATTATTAGACATTTTTATTATTGTTCTACAATTACATAACGGATCATTAAGTTGGCACTACCTGAAGCAGAACCGATGAAGCCAAATTAAATCTCCAAATCATATTGAATATTATGGCTGGCTTAGATTAACGTGTAAAGCTTTTCTCTAACCTGGATAAATTTTAATAAATGTCCCACGTAGAATTCCATGATCACCAAGGAATACACTGCAACCTTTTGATAACTAAACGATTCATCATGATAAATGCTTGTTGAGGAAGCTCCCATCTTATTGTCACTTATGTAGGATAATAAATTAGGATTGTACACTATAATAAGGTGTCCAATAACGTTCTAACTTATAGAAAAATTCAAGGCGTTAGGAAGATGAGCAGCATAACTAGTTGCCATATCCTTACGATGTTTCAAATGGGAAATAAAATTGATGGTTGAAGGCAGAGAATATCTTCTAAACTTTAAATATTTTGGAATACCTTCTATGTGCAAGGCCCTCTGCTAAACATAGCAGCTTAGTCCTGGTGAACTTCTGCTTGGTCCAGAGGCTGGTCCCTATCTGTGCGTCCCTTCTGACTTGATGGTAGGATTTCTCTGGGAGTTACGTAGTTCACTGGCAGCACCTGTTTCAGTGGGGACAGCAAGGCCACCACATATATATGCCCCAAGATCACAGAGTTTTGTTTGCTTTAACCTGCTTCTGTGCAGAACCCCTCCATTTAAGGGGGAAAATCAGGCTGCAGAAGAATACCAGAAAAAGATTGAAACATTCATATATTCGCACTTTTGTACCATGATACATATTTTACTGAGGAAATTAAACATGAGGCCAAGAGTTTTGAATGTTTGTTCACATCTAAATGAATGTCTGGATTGTTTTTTCTCTTCACCCAAATATTGTGCCGTTATGTGGCCAAAGCCTGTAGAGAAATCTTTAGAAATCTGGACTCTGAAAATTTTGACTCAAATCCAATAGTCAATTAAATGAATGATAAGTGCAAGAAATCAGCATGCAATTCTTGGTTTAAAACTCGTCAGTCTTTTTTCTTTTATTGCAGCAACATTGGTTTATAGCATTATATAAATTTCAGGTATACGTCGTTATATATTTCTATTTCTGTGTAGATTACATGTTCACTACCCAAAGATTAATTACAATCCACCACCACACACATGTGCCTAATCACCCCTTTCGTCCTCCTCCCTCCCCTCTTCCCCTCTGCTAACCACTATATGTTGCTATATGTTTGTTCGTCATTGTTTTTATCTTCTATTTATGGGTGAGATCCCACAGTATTTGACTTTCTCCCTCTGGCTTATTTCACTTAGCAGATGCCCTCAAGGCCCATCCATGTTGTCACAAATGGCTGGATTTCATTTTTCCTTATGGCTGAATAGGATTCCATTGTGTATATATACTAAATCTTCCCTATCCATTTGTCCCTTTAATGGGCGCCTAGGCTGCCTCCAAGTCTTGGTTATTATGAGTAATGCTGCGATGAACATAGGGGTGCACATATCTTCATGCATTCATGTTTTCATGTTCTTTGGATAAATACCCAGCAGTGGATTATGGATCATATGGTAGATCTATTTTTAATTTTTAAGGGAATCTTCATACTGTTTTCCATAGTGGCTGTACCAGTTTGCACTCCCACTAGCAGTGTATGAGGCTTCCCTTCTCTCCACATCCTCTCCAACACTTATTGTTTCCTGTGGTGTTAATTATAAGCTAGCCAGTTTTAATCAACACTGACTAAAGATTATATTTCCTGGGATCATGTGTTCTAATTTTCTGAGACTTTAGCATATATTCATACTCATATTTTATATATATGATAGTTGTCTTAACTCTCAATAGGTTTCCTAATTAATATTTATGATTTCTTCTATGCCTTTGTACAAATTCAATTTTTCAGTTGTTTATTAAGTATAATTAATATATAATAAAATGCTTATTTTATATTTTAAAGATACAGTTAAGTGCGTTTTGACAAATATACACATGCATACAGCCACCAACCCAATCAATACATAGGCTTCTATCACTCCAGAAAATTCTCTTATGCCTCTTTCCAGTTAGTCTCCCCCGACCTCCTGCCCCAGGTAATCACAGATCTGATTTTAATAACTATAGGTTAATTTCACCTGTTTTAGTACTTCATGTTAGTGGAATCATCCTATAAATTTATCTTGCCTCACATCCCACCTCTGTGGCTAGAATGAGGATTTTTCGTGACATGGAAGCTGTTGAATATAGTCATATTTGATAGTTCTTTCCTTTGAACTTGTTTCCTAAAAATCTAGTCCATTTGCTGCACATGCCTGACTCGGAAAACACTGTCCACCAAAGTTAATATCTTGCCAAAAGTTATCTACAGGTTATAAACCATCTGAAGATTTTTTCCTCTCTCTTCCTTTCCAAAATTTGATGAAAATTTCCACTTCTCAACCAGAAGAGATATTTACGGTAAGCATTTGCAATCTATCTAGCTATGTAATAGTGCTGTGTTTTTTAATTATAATTTTAATGTTTTTTAGTCTGATTTACCCTAAAAGTTCGTGAAAACATTCATATCATTCCCGTCTTCATATTTATAATAATCCCTTATTTAAACTTTGAAAGTTTCCCCTCTTTGAGTCATCTTATTAGCCTATTTTTCTCACTTGGTGGTTTTTAGTTTTTTTTTTTTTTTTTCAGTTATAGCAGTGGAAACTTAGTAATGTGTTTCCTTAAAGTAGAAGACTCTGAAATAAATTCATCATCATCAATTCTGATACACATGGAAGTGATTTGCCTATACTTACAAATAAGGAACAAGTCGTGTTTGAAGAAGAAAGGAAAAAAGAAAGAAAGAAAAGGACGCTTATTGCAGTGTGGATGGAATTTCCCAGACCTGAATTGTTTTAGAAATAGGGAAAAAAGACACAAACAGCTATGTAAACATGGCTGTTAGCAGTACCATCCAAAATATTTCCCATATGGCCAATGTGTGTCAACAAAGCAATTCCTGTTTAAGCAACGCAACGTAAAATTATAGAAGGATGCTGCCAAAATCTTGCAGAATGCAACTGACCTCCACACTTGAGGAAACAGACACTCTCTGAACGTGTGAGAGGAAGGACCAGAGTCTGCTCCTGAAGACCTGCCCGGAGCCAGACCACACCTGAGGCTGAAACACAAGCTGCTGGTTGGTAGTCATGCCTTTCAGAGGTGCACCTCAGTCAGGAGGCAGAGACGAGAAGACTGTCAGGAAAGGCAAATGACAGTAGTCATTATGGTAATAATGGCCATAGATAAGCATATTAATCATATTCTAGGCACTCTACAGGCAGCAATCCAGACAAATAGGTATTATTATAAAATTAATGGATCAGAAAACTAAGGCTCAGAAAAATTAACTAACTTGCCCTTGATCACTTGGCTAGAAAATGGCTAAGTTGGGATTCAACTCATACCATCCCTTCTTTCAAACTGCTCGCCATTTGTGAATGTTTATCATCCACTAAGCACAGTACTGGGTGTTTTTGTACATTAAACCACTTGCTACTCACAACAGCAGATATTATCATCATTGCTTTAATAGAGGAAGTGGACGTTTGGAGAGGTGAGATAATGTTTTTGAAACTGCTGGCAATGGCAGAACAAAGATTCAAAACCATGTCTATCTGGCTACAAAGCTCAAGTCCTTTCAGAAAAGTGTTGTCTCCCATGTGGTTTATCGTCCTCTTTACCTGAAGAAATTGGGAATTTGTTATCATGTAGAAAGTGCCTCCGTTCTTAAAATGAAGGATGACCAATTATCTTCCAGTCTTCACCTGCATCATACTATCAACTGTAGATTAATTCACTCTGCAAGCTTGTGACTTCATAATTTATATCTACAAAGAAGGGAAAACGACAGACAATCGTTAAAGTTCTCTAAACTAGACTACAAACATCTGTTGCTATGTATTAAAAAGGAGGTAGATAGATGTAATAACAATACCTTTCTGATTGTTCTTTCACAACAGAAGATACTCTCCAATTATGGACATAGATTAAAAAATAAAGTTTTTCTTTTTCAAAATATGAGGTTTTGAATTCAAGGTCTTTAACAATGACTTCCAAAGGAAAAGTAAGAGAAAGTCATTCTCATTAGTGAACATGATGATTATCTATTTTTAAATACTCAAGTACAGATTATTTTGCTAATGTAAAACTTTTGTAAAAACAATTGAGATAACACTTTATTAAATGCTGAACCGAACTCAGAAGCTATTGTAATTACATATAAAATTTCAGAGGCCCTTAACTAATAAGAAAGGTAACTCAAGAAGTAGAATTTGAGCCTAATATTATAAATTCAAGTCCCTTGATGACGTTGCTTTCACCGAAATTAGATGTTAAATATACATACAATTTCCTTAATAACATCCCCTTGAAGTGAGTTACGGAAAGAAGGCAACTGACCGTGCTGAGAATTTGCAACTGTACTGCATTTCTCTGCATATGTTCAGAATCACGGCCCTGAGCAGGGTCCGTGGTCCCGTGTGATTTTCAGCAAGCCACTTTAGCTCAAGTTATCAGAAACAGATGACAAATGGCTAAAAATATTTTCAAATAATGCTAAACCAGCAACAGCCCAGCTGAAGACCAGCTGATTCATCAAGTTTGGTCTATCCTGCCGAGAAAAGCTAAAATAGTCTAACCTTTGGATCAACTGTCTTGTAATGCTGCTTCATCAGAACTAAGACCCTTGTCCCAGATAGGAGGACAGAAACACAGTTCTTAGTGCTGGAGAAGCTCAAGGACACAATGTTCATATCAATGAGGCTCAGACCCTTTCTTGTCTTCCAGGCCCTGAGAAGGACGGAATGAGATGGTGAAATGACCGTCTATTCATAAACAATAAATCTCAGGTTAGAATCTCAATTTTTTTACATTATTCTTAGGTATATTACTCTCATGTGTTTTCACGGGAACTAAAGAAGAGAAAAAAGGTCACAGAATCACATGCATGTCTTCTGAAACTTTTGGCCCTGTTGTAAAAAGCATTATCCCTATACTGAGCTCATCCCATAGTGCTCTAATAGAAGCTTGGGAGAGGCTCTTCTTTTTATCATTGTTCATCTGGTACTGAGAGAGGGGATCACAGAGCTGATCACAGACAGACAACAAAAAACAACTGGAACATACCAAACCGGATTCACGGTCGTACCAGCTGACTAGGCAAAACAATGGGACGGTGTCCAGATAAGCAAAGTGAAGTGACAACCCCACTGAAAATTGGGGCAAGTAAAAGGGAGAGAAGGTAACCTCGCCCCTTAATAATTTTCTCCAGGTGACAAGCCAGACCCCATGCTATGTGCTAGCATTTTGTAGAATGAGGTCTCCATTAGCTGCTACTAATAATGATACCTGCAAGAAAGAAGCCCCGAATCTTCCACCTTATCAAACCACAAATCTGAAACTGACATAAAAAGCGCTGAGTTAATAATATTTATTCTGGGCATTTGCAGCAGTAATCTCTTGAGAATGTAAGTACAACTTTACCAGAAAAACTGCTTATATCAAAATTTTAAACTATCTGCAAATATTTAATTTTTAAAGTAAGTTTTTAGTCTTCTCTAAACCAATCTCTGGCCATTCTGAGATTTACATAGAATTAGTTTAGTTTCGGTCACGTCTAATGTTGTCTGAGAGATTTTCTTTCTGACCTTATGCAAAGGACAAGATTGTTGTCCTATGTTCTTCCAGTTTTTTTTAATGATTAAATAATTCATTTTTTACATATTAATTTTATTGTTAATACTGTTATTTTCTCTTTCAATTGTCAGACTGTACTTTGTTCTACACAGTTGTTGCCAAATTTAACTATTTTTTCTATTTGGCAAGTAAAATGTTCAATTTGAATGAAATAAGTGTGATATTAGGTCCTGTGGATTCCTTCCATGTAAGACTGAGTCTCCCATGTGAAGAAAGTGTTCTCCTATAAAATCTGAACTAAAAGATTTTTCTCATCTCCAGATCACTCTTGGGTTCCGTCAAGGCTTGGACAATGATTGTCCTTTAGATGACATTATTCCTTAAAACTAAAGATCCTTAAATTAAGAAATAACAGTCACTCTTGATTTTGTCTATAGGCTGGAACTTTTAGCATATTTGTCAGCATAAAGATTCTCTTGTTTAAAATGAGTTAGCAAGTGGGAAACAAAATCTCCCATTTACCCATTTGTACACCTCAGATTTAGTAGAAGCTTGAAAATAAATAGAAAGTAATTTATAAGGTTGTAAGCTAATTTTCCTCAGTATTTCATAATCAATAGGAATATCTAAGACATTAAAGAAGTAAAACACTGTCGTGCTTGATCTGCATGACAGGGGTGGCAGCATAGCAGAGTGGACAGCATGGAGGGGTCATGGCCTCCATACTAAAAGATACTGTCCAAACCTTGGCTCTATTTGTTTGCTTTGTGACCTTGGTTAAGCTACTTAATCTCTCTGAGCATTGACTTCTTCACCTATAAACTAAAAGTAGTTATTCTCACTTTCTGGGTATATTGTTAGGGATATAGCAGACCTCTAGTAAATGTTATTTCTCTTTCCTTTCATGAAAGCCTAATGTATTTATCGTGATCTAAAATGAAGTGAACAGAACATAATCACAACAGAATGAAAACTTCCTCTCCGGCCACTCTCCCTGCTCCTCCTTCTGCTCCTGTCACCTTGTTCTTTCCCAACTTCAAGGCTGGCTCTTTCTCTTCCAGGAACACGTTTCCCCTAGACATCCCCAGACACAGGGTCTCTTACAAGCCTTGACTAAAACGTCATTATCTCAATGAGATCCACCCTGTGTAGAAGTGTAACCCACACCCTGATCCTCCCAGCCACACACTCTTGATCACTATCAGCTAGCTCTGGTTTTTTTCCACACCGCTTACCACATTCTAACTTCCTTTTTTCTTTCTTTCTTTCTTCTCACTCTTTATTTTCAGAAGACAATATGCTTCACTGACATTAAGTGCCACAAGGGCAGGGACATTTGTCTGTTTTGTTTATTGATGTATCTCAAGTGCCTAGAACTGCACATTAGAGGAGTTCAATAAACACTTCTCCCTATTTTGCATTTTATAAGATTAGATAAGGTTATAGAAGACAAGGATCAAAGTAAATATCTCACCTTAACTTCTATATTTGTAAATATTTTTAATGTTTTCTTAAACTTTTTAAAGTTCCTGGAATAACTTTCGATTCACAGAAAAGTTACAAAGATAGGACAGGGAGTTTCCGTATATCCTTCGCCCAGCTTCCCCCAGTGATAACGTCTTATGTAACCATGGTACATTTGTCAAAACTAAGAAATTAATGTTCTAGCAATACTTTTTTAAACAAATGAATAGTGATAAAGCACCAAGCCATCTATGAAGTTTATGCTCATACCTTCATGCCATTAACCCAGAATAGAGAGTGACAAGAACAGAATGTCCTAAAACTATTTCACTTCCTCTCTGTTTTCTTTCATATTTTGTCATCCTGGAAATCCTTTCTGTGTGAATAACATGTATATTTAAGGGCTTGGGTTGGTAGATTTGCAAAAGACTTTCCCACCAGAGATATCTAGAAGACCCCTGAAAATCTCTGGTAGGAAAGCCTTTAAAAACTCTTGTAAAAATATCCCACGACTGTCTACTATATCACCAGCTGAAAAGAAAATCTCCTTCATTTTTAAAATAGGAGGATAAGGCAAATAGAGAACATATAACACTATTCTTAATGAGAAGCTCTTTTTTATTTCTAACATGTAAATGTATACTCAGTGTTCTGGGAAATGGTTCTAGAAGGCCAAGGTGTTCACAAAGCGCTAAGGACTGTGCTACACATCCTCATTAGCTTAAACTGAGATAAAGGAACTCACAAAGCACCCCCCAAGATTCACAATTTGTGGGCAGGGGATCTGTGTACAACAGCTATCACTTTTCCCAGTCTGCAGCAAAAGCAGCCTGGAAGAGGCCAATGCATGATGGCGCTTGATCAATGAAGCTTGATGGTACAGCTGGGACTTTTGCAACTGCAAAACATTGGGCACTTGCAATTACTGGGACTCCTCTTCTGTAAACCTCTAAGAACGTCTCTAATCGTTCTTGGTCCTGGTTTACCTTACCACTGTCCCTCTCCTTAATTCTCCACCTTACCTTGTATCACCTCTAATTTTGTTTCAGTTCAACTTATTTTATTCACTAATTCAACAAACATTTAGACACTATTAGCCAAAGAGACTCACACATGTTATTTCACTTAATTCAGGATGACCCTAGGACACATTAATACTTCACTTCATAAATGAAAAAAACTGAAGAACAAAGACATTAAGAAACTTACCCACATAAATAACTGCCAGTAAGTGGCAGAGTCAGTATTCACACGAAGACCCGTGTGACGCCGAACTTGCTATCCATTCCTTCTATGATGCTCTGCTGCATTTTGAGAAAAATTAAAATTATGCAGGAGTTTCTTTCTTTTCAAATGATTTCATGAAATCAAATAAATTTGATAAATTCATGTTTATTGGACAAGAGTATCTTAGGACTGAGGTTCAGCCAAATTAACGGATTCTTGACATCATGAATTTGTCATCATGCCACACAAGATGTAGAGGTGAGAATGGGAAGAGAAAAGAGAAATATTTTTGCATTTTCTTCAGTGGAAGGTGGAGAAAATGGGATGAGAAAATAGGCCCTGAATTTGAGTTTCTACCTCACACAGACACTCTCTGTACCCAGCTGAAGAGGAAACCTCATGCCTCAAACCCACCCTGGGATCTCCCATCTCAAAGCCTTTGCTTATGGTGTTCCCCTGCCCTAACGTCCTCCCCACACCTTGGGCTTTGATTTCTACTTCTCTACTCTATTCCTCCATGGTGGCACCTACCATAATGCCTGCATGCTCAATAAAATTTGATTGAAAGAACAAGCTTCCCCAGATAGATGTCACATCCTTGGGCTACATAAACAATAGTCCACATTAGATAAAACAGTGATGGTCAAAGCGGGTGGAGGAGGAGCTGTTGGGAGAGAAGGCAGTGCAGTTTGAAAAGAAAGAAGCATTTTCCTACTTTCTTGGATTATTTTTAATTGTAGTAATTATTTATTCTATTTCAAATATCATAAAAGGAGGTCATGAAATTTATACTTGCCCTATTAACCTGGGGCATGGCGGTTATTTCACCTCTCTGCCTCAGGTTTTTCATCTGTAAAGCAAGAAAAATAATCTCACTGTAAGGACCAAATAAGATTATCTATTAACACACTTAGGTCATAATCTGGCACACAGTAGTCACTCAAAAGAAGTAGTTATTACCATTGTTATGATTATTGTTATTATTGCTATCTTCTAAATTTTAACTACCTTGAGCAGATCTTTGGGCCTCAATTTCTCACTTGTGTGTAACCTGTATATAAGCTTTAATGTCCCTTCCAGATATTAACTTCAAAGGTTTTAAACCTCTCAGTACTTATATATTTCAGATTAACTCAGCATTATATAAGAATGTCAGGCCTCTGTTATTTTCTTCCACTATCCCTTGTACAGTTACATGACAATTTTATGTGTATATTTCCACGTATGTGAATGTGGTGTGTAATAGAAAGTTTGAGCCAACTAAAACATTTTTTACAACATTCTAAAGCAAAGATCCAAACTTTTGAAATATTAAAAATATTTTTGTTTGGTTTTAAAATGATAGTGCATTAAGTTTTAGACAAATTAAACTTGTTCAGAGAAGTTTAAGTGTTCTCACCAAGATTTATTGCTTTCCTGAGATATTTTGAGGTTCTAACTTGCTATGATTTTTTTAAAGTAAGTAACACTAAATTTAACCCAAAATCCAACATGTTGATATGAAAAACTAATTTCTGATATACTATCATTTTTCTCTTGTTCTTAACATAAGATATTTTCAGCTTATCTATTTTCAAATAGTTCCTAAATAATAGTTTGCTTTGGATGATTGACTATAGGAATTTTGCTCATATAATACCTCTAAAGCATGACATCTTAAATCACATACTCCTTTCACTTGTAACGTTTAAAGTGAATTTCATATTGTTACACAATTTATCATTTGGAGATGGAACAAGATATTTACACGGATTCCTTCTATACCTCCACAACTGAAAAATTATGGCCAAGTCTTATTAGAACCATGTGTGCTTGGTTATCACAACTGAATAGCAAAAGCTAGGAATGGTCTTGAATATACATATTCAAGGACATATGCATGGAAATCAAGGCCCAGTGACACAGGGTGGCTTAAGGAGCACTGAGCTTCCTCCCATATGACTTTTCAGAGATCTCTCTGAGAACACACTCAATGGACTCCCCAGTGCTGTGCCACCCTCTCCTGCTTCTACCTCCCTGCATACCTGGCTTCTCAGTCAACTTTACTGGCCCCTCTTCCCTGAGCTTCCCCAGAAACCTGTCAGTGATCTGCTCTCCTGGTTTTTACTGCCAATTCTGCAGAAATGGACTCCAATACACTACTTCTTGTCAACACATCTGTCATGAGCTTCAGATCTGTACAAGGAATAACCTATTGGACATCTCAGTTTACGTAGTCCACAGGTGAGCCAAGCTCTACCTGTCCAAAACAAGCTCAGTGTCTTTCCTTCAAAGTTCCATATTGGCACCATATGCTCCATCTTGATAGTGACACTAAATTCTTTGGTACTCAGTTTCCTCATGTTTAAACACTAAAAATCTGAGGGGCCAGCCCTGTGGCGTAGTAGTTAAGTTCTCCTGCACATCACTTCAGTGGCCCAGGGTTCATGGGTTTGGATCCCAGGAACAGACCTACACACCACTCATCAAGCCATGCTGTGGTGGTGTCCCACAAACAAAATAGAGGAAGATTGCCACAGACGTTAGCTCAGCAACAATATTCTTCAAGAAAAAAAGGAAGATTTGTAACATGTTAGTACAAGGCCAATCCTCCTCACACACCCACACACAAAATTAAGAATCTGAGTTTAGTATTCTGTAAACTTATTAATCTGTGAGGTAAGAATCAAGCAATAAAGCATCATTGGGAAACTCAGCAGATCAATGAGATGATGGATGATGTAGAAGGTATCTAAAAAGAAGCAAGCAAATCTGTGTCAGTTGAGAAGTAATCATGTGAACTAAACTTAGATGAGAAGCATGTTTGGAGGATGGAGAGACAGATCTGCAAGATGCATGTTGTAGAGGAATAGGGCAGGAAGGCTTCAGTTAGGAGTTTAGACTCAGTGGAATAGAGACTGCATATTGGGAAGATTTAGGAAACAAATATTGGTATTGTGGGGCCAGACTGGGAAGGGCCTTAAAAACTCTGCAGAGGGGACTGGCCTGGTAGCATAGTAGTTAATTTGTGCACTCTGCTTCCACGCCTGGGGTTCACTGGTTCAGATCCTGGGCACAGACCTACACGTCACTTATCAAGCTGTGCTGTGGCAGGCACCGCACATATAAAGTAGAGGAAGATGGGCATGGATGTTAGCTCAGGACCAGTCTTCCTCAGAAAAAAAGAGGAGCATTGGCAGCACAAGTTAGCTCATGGCAAATCTTCCTCAAAAAAAAAAAAAAACTCTACAGAGGAGCTTGGATTTAATGTGATAGGCACCCCAGTGACATTACACTGTATCATGAGGGATCACTATGAGAAAGAGTGACTGAGCAGGAGAATGCAAGGTAGCTGAGAAGGGAAGAAAACAGACAGAACATTTGGTAAGAGGATCGACTTTGTAGGCAGACTGTGCAGGCGTGAGTCCTAGGTCAGCCATTTGGTACATATATGTCCTCTAGGCCTCAACTCCTTCTCTGTGAGATGGAGAGTAGTGAAGAGGAGGAGTGAAGCCTGTGACAGTAACTCTCAGTTCCTGCTATGGTCACAGATGGCATGAGGCATGTGGTGTAGGCCTGAACACCTATACATGACTGAGCAGAAGTCAAGTCAGAGAGGTACTTCGAAGGACACAATAATAAGACTGAATGAAAGAAGAAGAAATGTAAAATGTAAATCTCAAGTTAATAGCTTGGAAATTTTAAGAATTACTGAACCTCAGAGAAAGACGGGGATCATTGAAAAGGGAGATTTGCCTGATGATAGAAAGACCGCATGGTCACTTCTTGGTCACCTTAGTTTGCTAGGCCATTATATCATGGGTCATTTCATCATGGGTTGACCACAAAGACAATGGGGAGAATGGAAGCCACTTATATAATCCTAA
This sequence comes from Equus quagga, assembly GCF_021613505.1. NCBI lineage: Eukaryota > Metazoa > Chordata > Mammalia > Perissodactyla > Equidae > Equus > Equus quagga. The sequence goes on from NC_060282.1 coordinate 59,233,298, forward strand.
AATGAGGGATAATAATGGTAGTTCCAACTAGAAAATGAGGAAAAGCTGAATTATCTGCAAGTTTACATGCAATTTAGCATTTAATATTTCATTGATTCTGAATATGACTTTAGAAACATCATGTCAAAAACTTACTTTGTGCTTGACATATTCCAAATAAGTTCTTAAAGTCTCCCAGCTTTTGAAAATAAAAGGTAATACAATTTTAGGACAAACTTCATCTGGCACCAAATTATGCCTGAAAAAAGAAGAGCTAATTTGCACTACAGGGTTAGTGTTGAGGGTGAGGGTATCTATTTAACTTGTATTATGCCTAGATATTAAACGGCCATCCAAATTTGCTTCACTGGGACATTTGATGTGCAGCGTAAAACACAACCGTAGATCTTTCTAGAACTGTGATTTGTCCACACACACTCAAGCATAGAGTTCAGCATAAATGGAACTCATATAAAATCAGTGTTTAATGATATTCAAAATTTGGAAATTACTTTCAATATATCAGGGATAAAGGGATACAAGTGAAAAATATTTGATATACTTACCATTACTATCAATACTGCAACAAAAAAACTGATCTGTATTTTACAAAACCCATCTCTAATGATCCACGCAACATCTTTTAGATGTAAAAGTGTATGCGATTCTAACATATTCAATCTCTCAATCAGCATTAATATTTGTGAAGTGCTTATTCTATTTAGAGCACTGTTCTGGGCACAGAAATTGACATCGTAGTAATTGTGGGAAATTTTTAGCTTAATTCCCAAACCGAATACATCAAGGAGACAAAAATGATAGAGAAGATTTTAAAAACAATTTTAACAAGCAAGTAGATCCAGAAATAGATCAGTCCCAAAGAACTGATATCATATACACTGTCTCTAACCATAATGCACTAAATTGGGAATCAAATCCTAAAATATAGTTTCCCCTGCCCCCTCAAAAAAATTGTATAAAAACTAAAAAATACCACTTATAAATAACTCATTAGCTACAAAAATAATTAAAAATATATAATAATTAGAACATTAAAATAGTACATATTGAAAATTGTATAATACAAGAAAAGAAATATTTAGAAGTAAGTTTATACTTTTAAATTCTGAAATTAGAATATAATAATAATCTAAAATAAATGAGCTAGCATTCAACTTAAGAATGTAGAAAATAGCAATGAAGTGAATTCAAAGGAAAAGAAAGAAGGAAACAAAGATTAAAGCAAAATTTTATTAAATAGAAAACATGTCACATGTGTACACAAAACAGTGAATATGAGCAACATAATAGAAAGCTATATATTTGAAAAAACAGGAAAGACAAACCTCTGACAAGATTAATTATGAAAATATTAATAAAATTAGGAATGGAAGAAAGAGGATAACTATAGGCAGATTTAATGTTTTTATTCAAAGTGGAATAGAATGAACAACACATCAATAAACATGAAGAAAACTGAAATTGACAACGTTCTTGGAAATTAAAAAAATTCAAAAGTTAATCAAGAAAAAATAAAACTCCCAAATAACTGGATAAACATTAAAGAAAACTCTCCCTCCAAAGAGAGCCACCACATCTAGGTGATTTTAAAATGTAATAAATCTTAGAGTAATCCAAAAATTCCTAACTTATACAAAATGTTCCAGAGAATGGAAAGAAGAAAAGAATAGAAGAAGGAAAAAGAATTTTGTGAATTCCATCTAACAGTGTATCAAAACATAAGATATTGCAACAAAGTAGCATGTAACCCAGGAACTCAAAAATATTTTAACATCTGGTAAATTGTATTAATTGCCACATTACCAGATTAAGAGAAAAAAAGAAACACAAAAAAGAGTTATTCAATAAAATTCAATATCCATTCATGATAAAACTTCTTGGGAAACAAGTTTTAGGAGGGAACTTCAGTAGCCCAATAAAGAGGATCCACTTATATCTCGCATCACACTTAAGGGTAAAATTTTAGAAGCAGAAATATGAAAGTCAGCAATAGAACCAGGATATCTAATAGCATTCTTAGTATTCAACATTGTACCAGAGGTACTAGCCATTGTAATAAGACAAGATAAAGAGTAAAGAGGTAGAAAAGTTGAAAAGGAAAGTCAAAACTGCCATTATTTGTATACAATATGTTTGCACAAAAACCCAAAAGAATCAACAGGCAATTTTTAAAAGTAATTTGAGAGTCCTTCTTCTGTTCCAGAAGGAGTTTGAGAGTTCAAAACTAGTTTGTACACAGACACAAGTCAATGCACCAAAATTAATAGCATTTCCATATGCCAGCTATATCCAAATAAAAATCATAATAAAAATATTTTATTTAAAAATACCAATAAAATCTATAAAGCACGAAGGAAGCCAGAAATTGCCTTTACGTAATCCAGAGTCAGATCGATTGGATTTCAATCCAGTTCCTTCAATTAGTAGCCTCATGATATTGGTCAAATTACTCAATCTCTCTGACTTTGATTTTCTCATTTGAAAAATGGGAACAGTAATTGATGCTTTTCTCAGAGGGTTAATGTGAAGATTAAATGAAATAATATGTGCAAATTACCTAAAATGATATCTGATATTTGTGTAGTAGTAGCATTTGTAATATACATATAAGTAAAACCCATATGGGAAAAACTGTAAAATTTTATTAATGGACATAAAATAATTTACCAAATAGAAAAATATTTGGATAGGCATGGCCATTATCTTGAAGACGTCAAATTTCTCCATTTTACTCTATCAATTCAATTCATTTCCAATCAAAATGCCACTAAGGTTTAACAGATCTTGAAATACTAAATCCAAAATTTGTAAGGATAAATAAAGGAACAAGAATAACCAATACAAGTTTGAAATACAACCAGAAGGGTAGAGGGAATTAAAATATATTCCAGAGTTATAACAATAATACAGAGAGTACTAATTAAAGGAATGGATTATAAAGATCAAAAACAGTTCCCTGTGTATATGTCAACTTGGAACATAAAACAAGTGGGAATTATTTCTTCAATAAATGGGACAACTGGTTTTCCTAAGAAACATTGCAAATGTAGACCTTTATTTCATGCAAACATGCTTAAAAACTCAAGAACAAATTAAAGATGAAAACATTCAAATAATTAAAAGGAAAATATCTCTACATATTATCATGGTAAAGGTCAAAAATATTTTAGCTGAATTGATCTATTTGCAGAAAAATATTTACAAAATAAAATTTATGCAGATTTTTGAAACATACAAAAGACGATACTACTTTCTATTTTTTATATATTTGTACATAAACATATTAAAATGGATATTGAGCACACATCAAACTCATACTCATGGGTTCCAAAGAAAAAATAGAGAGGTAGCAGTGAAAGGGGAATTTAGCTTTATATTTACTGTCGTTTTTCCACAATACCATCAGAAAAAGAATGAGAATCAAAACATATTTTTAAGTGTTCGCAAAATTCAACAACAGAATCTCCAATGGTTAGAATCTGCCAGAAAAACCTCAGATGGGGAGGGGCAGACAAAGTATGCAGCCCAGCTCTGTTCCCTAGAAATTTATTTTTTCTTTCAAAGTTTACTTCAACATCACCCTGCTAGCCTCCATGGGGGAGGGGAGGGGATGTCACTTCCCCTTTCCACTGGCTCAAACAAGCACACAATAGTATTTTCTTGACTGTTGGAATCATGAGTAATTTTTTAAGTATGGGAGAAAACTTTGTCCTGGTAGGTGACAAAGAGAAAACAAATCCAGTACTACAACTCTGAGCGATCTGGCTCCCATCTCAGATGCACTGGCATCCCCCCCGCCCCCACCAAACCACCCGCTGGCTCTTTTTGCTTTCCCTCTGGTTCAATAGGAGAAGCGTCTCCGCAACAAAATAATCCAGCCATCGCTTGTGTTTGAATCCCCTCTCCTCTCACTTTCTCAAGGACTTTCTTCTTCAGGAGAGTTAACTTTCCTTACTATGTATTTTGCTGTATTGGGGGGATGGAGGCTGCTCTGTCCCTGACAGGAGAGTAACACGTTAATTCCTTCAACGTGCACCACATATCCACAAGGAAATCTGGGGAACCAGGACAAGACTTTTGTTGCTAGTTCATTTTCACTGAAAAATGGAGTGAATCATGTTTTTTTTTCACACTCACATGATGAAAATTATTTCCCAAATTATCCTCTACTGAATAATAGAGGAGGATCATTCTAGAAAGTATACTCCTTTCAAGCTGGTCTGTAAATATTGCTAACATGAACATATTCACTTGTAGGTATTAACTGCAGCTTGGCTACTTGTGGGCCAGATGCTGCAAATCAAACAGTAAGGAGGCAGCATGCCCATTCTGTCCTAACTAGTACAGCTTCCTTCAATCAACAAGTCACTGCACTTTCAAAAGAGCTTTCTCCTTTCTGTTCTGAAGGAGAATTCTAGTAGCATTTCTTCCAGTTAATTGTCTCTTCTCCTCTTTTTAATTGGAAAGCAGATGTCAAATGACTCATAACAAAAATTTGACCTCAGTAAAAACAGAAAGCTTGGGCAATTGTTAAAGAGCGTGGTTTTCTGAACCGTTAATACTATTTTCATCTTCATAAAATTCCAACTCTGTCAAACAAGGAAGGTGGCATAAGCCAAGAAATACATATCCTACGACTTTTACTTTTATGATTTTGGAAACTGGAAAAAATTGAAATGCAGCCAAGTAGGAGAGAAAATGGGACTCTGTGTCTTTAAGCTAGGGAGAAAAATAAAACCCAATCATTCCAAATGTATTGCTTTAGTCATCTGGTTTCATTCTATTAATGACCTTTAACATCTGCAAAAATATTGTGAAAAGCTAATTTTGTTTGTACTGAGGTGGTGCAGAACACTTTCTGGCTGTCACTCTAGGATGTGCTATAAAATAAAATTGTCTTTCTGGGAGGCTGACAAAAGCCTACTGTACAGATCCAGTTTATTTACAACATCTAGGAAGGAAAAGAAAACAGAATTTTACAACATGCCAACATGCGAAAAATGAATAGTACTTACACATTTGTGTGTGTGTGTGTTAGCAATACCACATACAGATATCTCCCAAGATTAAAGATTTTTTAATAATGTTTTATGGCATTCAGCAAAACTATTTCTAGCAAATGTTATGTTGCTAAAATATGAGAAAATGCTATTCAACATAGTATGTTTTGATTTACTGCAGGAGCTCTTTAGAAAGGCGAAATGGCCTCATTTCCTCATTTTGACAAGCCTTATGTTTCTATCAATTAAACAGGAATCTTTGGAAAAGAGGCAGTACCATCGGGGTTAATGTATTGACCCTGTATCCTTAGAGGCCAAGGTTAAATAGATACCAAGTAGCCATAAAAAAAAAGAATAAATCTAGTCATGCTGGTCTTGTCCTTATGGTCACTCATTCGCAACTGCACTATCCAATTTTGTGAAGGATTTGTGGACCCTACAGAGAAGTGTCTGGACCTGAAGAAGGTAGGACTTTCATGGTTTGGGAGTTTGATGAGCACCGTAGGCCGAGTTCAGGGGCCATAGAAGAGTGGATCTCAAAGTTGGAAGAGGCCTTGCAGCCATATAGCCAAGGTTCCCATCTGATAATTAAGTCCTCCTGACAACATACCTGCCATGAGGCCAAACAGTGACGCTCGATAACTTCTAATGAGAAGGAATTCACTACCTTCTAAGGTAGGATGCTATTTTGAGAAAGCTTGACTTTCAGAAGGTTTTCAAAATATTGAACTGAAATATTTCTTCTGGAAAGTCCCCCCTTGGGACCACAAAGAATTTCCTTCTGCATCATCATCCTTTGTATATTTGAAAACAGGTAAATTTCTCTAGTTCCATTAACACATGGCCTATGGCATGATTTAAGTTTCACTCATTCTCAGGAGTTTTCAGGTGTATACACGTAGATAGCAAAGATGAGGATGGAAGGGTAGATAAGTAGATGATAGGTAGATAGATAGGTACTCTTCTGCAAACATCCTGAAAAATGATCACCGAATCACAAGACTATCACTTCCTTTAGACAAGAGATATCAAGATTTTGGTAACAAACATTATCATTGGGCAGATTCATCACAACGTTTACCCATACTGAGTTTACCAGCTTAGGCAAGATTGCTAAGCCTTTCACAATACTTCCTCCTAAACTTGTCTCCTGAATCTGTAATGACGGTTTTCAGGACCTAACTCAGAACTTCACATCATGTGTTCAAATTTTGATATTACTCAATTTGACCTATAATTCCAGTATGTTATATCTTGGACAGACCTACAAGGAAAAATACCCAGCCTTTCTGTTCATTAAATCATCCACATCATCCAGCACACCGTCAAAACCACCCAAAGCATGGGTAAGGAAACCACACCTACCCATTTTTACTTACATAAGAGGTTATCTCTTGTCTTTAACCAGTTTTATTACGGCCTCCTAGCTGTAGTCATAACGGAGGAAGTTTCAAATTTGCAGTGTCAGACAAACACCCGCTGGGATGGAATTCTCTATATGAGTGGGCAAAGGCAGTGACCTAAAGCAATCTTCAGGTCAGTTGACATGGTTTCAAGATGGATACAGTTTCATTTTAACCTTTCCTTTCTGATTGCCTATTCTCACTCCACTAGGTTATCATACCCCAACTCTTGTAACAGCACAATGAATGGACTTTCGAGTGATGCATTTTCTTTTCATCTCCAAATATGTACAGTTTCATAATGGGCCATCTGTCATTTTGTGATTCCATGTACACAACAATGCTCTAAAGTTTGGTTGCCATAGCAACCACACCAAAGTCTCCAAAGCAAACTCTGCAGTTAGTCATTCCTCCTCTCAGATTCTATCCAATGTGGGGTGGAAGTGGGGGCTAAAATTTCAGAAAATTTACTTTCCTAATATTTGTTACCTAGTACACCTCAAATTTCAATGAACTAGATTATAATATTACTTAAAAGAAGGAGGAGCAAAAGTGTCTTCTATAGGCCGTGATTTGTTTTATTTTAGATTAGTTTTGTTAGAAGTTAAGTCTTGGTTCGAGTTCTGGACAGATACCCACACATAGCAATCAAACCTTCCTTTTCACTCTGCTGAAGACCAATTTTAGAAGAGGCAGGAAAAAATTCAGCTCATTGTTCATATTCTTGTCTCCTATCTCATAGCATTCCAGAGCATCTGTGCCACATTACAGCAGGATAAGGGAACCAAGGGCGTATTCCGTGAAGAAGGCCAAAAAAGCAGCTTTTAATCTTGATTTACTTTATTTCTTTTCTCCGGAGACTATCTTTTACTTATCTTTAACTTCTTTCCTGTCCCTTAGGCATGGAAATGATTCATTTTCTTTCCTTTTTGTTTGTAATCTTTAACGGCTTTCACAAAAGGTACGTCTGCATTGCCCTGAGTGATATAGTTTCTTTCATAGGAAAGTAAGGCAACTCTCTTTGTTCTTCCTTCTACTGCTTAATGTCTTTCAAGCGCTTTACAACTTCTTCATTTTTTTATTTTTTCAAAAATTAAGAAACTGAGATTCAATCAGTTTCAGTTACTTATTCAGGAAACAGCAAGTTGCCTGAGTAGGAGGAGGAAAGGCGACAAGTTGTGAGAATATTAGTCAGGGGCCATTGCAAAAATTTGCACAAGGGACAGAAGTCAGAGCAGTAGGAATGAAGAGAAAGATATTGATTGCAGAAAATATCTTAGGGTATTCATTCATTCAAAACTATGGTAGGCACTGTCCAGTTTGCTATAGGAGAAGCAATGCAAAAATGGGTAAAATATGATCCCAACCACTGAGGTTATAGGAAATGGAGCTCTCTCACATGCAGTTGGCAGGACTAAAATAGATACAGTGTTTGATAGGATGATTGAGTAGTATATATTTTTTGAAGTAGAGTCATATTCTTCATAAAGATGTTTTCGTCAATGATGGACCACATGTACAATGATGGTCCCATAAGACCAGTACCATATAGCCTAGCTGTGTACTAGGCCGCACCATCTAGGTTTGTGTAACTACACTCTACGATGTTCACACAATGACAAAATAGCCTGATGACACATTTCTCAGAATGTTTCCCGTTGTTAAGTGGTGCATGGCTGTATAAATAATTTTATTTCATTTTTATTTTATTTATATTACATTCCCATTATTCACAATGTTGAAAAAGAAAGAAAATATATTTTAAAAATACTCATAGTCTCACTGCTTAATGGTAATCATTCTTAAGTTTTGGCATACATTCTTGTAACTTTTCTCAGCTACATAACATAGCTGTTATATATATATATTAAAAGATAAAAAGATATTAAAATTTATATATATATTAAAAGCTATGTAAAATTATATATATTTATTCATGTTTATATATAAGTTAATATATATTAATATATGTTTATATAAATATATATATAACACTGAAGATATGTGATATATTTAATTCTGAATTGCCTCCCTTAATATGATGGCATAAGCATTTTGTACATTAGCACAAATATTGTATGATCATCATTTTTAAAAATTATGTAATTGTTCATAATGTAGTTATACCCTAATTTTAATAAACCAGATGCTAAACATAAAGAAATGGTATCCACTAGCTTTTCCACTTTTGAATTATTTCCTTAAAATATATTCACCAAATAGAATAAATATTTCAGGGACATAAAAACTAGTAACAGAAGCAATGGGTACCAATTTACTTTTCATTACATGTCGTTACTTTTTACAATAGCTTTTGGTATTCTTTGTTTTTACCATCTTGTGGCTGTTGTGTGACTTACTGAGTATTATAATCACATGCCCAACTAAATCTTTCTGGGGTCTTCTGGAGTCTGGACTGCCTCATACCCTTTGTCATTAATCACAGATACCTTAACTTTGTTCCTTCTAACACTTTTCACAATCAGCTCCCTGAAAGAACGAAATAGCCCAGTATTTCACCTTCTAGGAGCTTCATAAACATCCTGTGAAATTTCCTTCAAGCTTGGCTGAATAGGAGTGGCTTTTCCAGTGAGAACTGATAGAGTTCTAATATACTAGGTCCTTTATTATTTTAGACAAGTTTAATTTTTATACTTTCAATGTTCAGTTCCCTATCCATTTCCCCAGATGGTCTGCTATAACAATCCAGGTTTCTTAACAAAGACGTTAAGAGATTCCTGCAGGGAATCTGTGCTTAATAAAACAAAAATGATATTATGGAGTGAATACGTTACCCCCAAATCCATACATTGAAGCTCTAACCCCAGGGTGACTATATTTGGAGACAGGGCCCTTAAGGAGGTAATTTAGGTTAAATGAGGTCCTAAGGGTGGAGCCCTAATCAAATAGGATTGGCTTTCTTATAAGAAGAGGAAGAAACACCAGGAGTATGTGCTCACAGAGGAAAGGCCTCATGAGGACACAGTGAGAAGGTGGCCATCTACAAGCCAGGAAGAAAAGTCTCACCAGAACCCAACCCTGCCACACGTTGATCTTGGACTTCCAGCTTCCAAAACCACAAGACGATGAATTTCTGTTTTTAAGCCATCCATTCTGTGGCATTTTGTGACTGCAGCCTGAGCAGACTAATATAGACGGGTAAGGCTCTGTCCTCAAGAGATTTACAATCTAGCTGTGAGGAAAACATTTAATCCACTTTCCTTGAAGCCTCATCACTCGGGTCATACAATAACATCACAATAACAGTCTTCTTCCAGATGAACTTCCTTCTGCAGAACATCGCAATCCAATCCCACCTTAAACTCATCCAACTAATTAAGGAAATCCTCAGGTTCTGATGTGGTATCAAAAGAGTGCTGGAAAATCTAGTTCTTCTGGATCCCATGTGGTATGCTTCTCATTGGTGTCCTATTGTGACCATGTGAGTTCCATTCAGTTTTCTAATGTCTGCTGATACAACAGCACAGGAAGTGAGGTCCTGCACCAAGGAGGACTGGATCCCAGAGATGACTGTGGCCTTCTCCTCTACTTATGGGTGACTGTGTGCCTTAGAGAGTCCTCTTTGCTCTACTTGTGCCATGAATGCTTCAAGAGTCACTCACTAAAGTGTGATGGAAAAATATTCTCAGACCAATAACACCACAGCCTGCAGCCTAAGGTACAAAATCATATTGACATTTGCTTTCGGTGTATTTTACAGATTTCCTTGACACACCCCTATTATTTTTAGAAGCTATTTATTGGGACCCATTTATCCCAGGTCCTAGGTAAAAACCTTAGGGATCTGGACTGAAGGACAATTTGAGAAAAGCCATACTTAAAATTGCCTCTTTGACCAAGTTTGCCTCCTTGGTTTTCACCACCCATAGGTACATTCCTTTCCTTGAATCTTCTAGAAACTTTACGAAAACATATGCTTGAGGTGCTGGCCTCACATCTCTCTATATAAGCCTGGTCATGTCTGACCCCATAGTGGGCACATTTTGGGGTCCCACTTGAAGACACGTACTATATAAAGCATATATCATAAGGAAATCTGTGCAGTACAGACGTACAATACATATTCGGTAATAATGAAAGCTAATTTTTATGAACACTGATCATGTAGCCTGGCTTGAATGCTTCATCTGCATTTGGTCATTTAATCCTCACAACTTCCCTATGTGAAAGAGGTGATCGCTCTGATCTACAAAGGGAGAAAGTGCAGCTTAGACGTGTTAACTTGTCCAAGGGGAATGGGAAAACCAGGATTCCATCTCAGGGCTGTTGACCACAGAGGCTATGCTATTAATTGCCACATTGTGCTTGACACGTGTTAAAGCAGAATTATTATGAGAAGTACAAAGGAAGGAGAAATTGGTAATTTTCAGGGCAGCCCTTGAGAAGGAGTAGAGTACTAAGATATGGACAGTTAAGATAGGTATGTAGGTTTAGAGAACATTCAGGTTAAATCTTTGAAGAAGGGATTTGAAAGGGTTTTCTAAGGGGTGTTAAAAGAACTGAGAACTTGAGGCTTTGTGAACAGGAAGTTGAGACAATCGTGTTCTAACGATCTTCTTTCATGAAGGGTGCTTCCCCAGAGGAAGAGGAGCGAAGGTCATAAGCTAACACACTAGGGATTTCAAGCTTTCGTAATGATGAAATCAAGTGATGAAGTGACAGAATGTTTCACCAGTGAAGATGACCATGTTGTCTCAGAGGTTTAAGGGAAACAGGCATTCTCTAACCCATGAGGAGACCTGGAAAAATTCCTCATTGTGGTGATACTTAGGCCCATTTGTTATCTCACTGAGAGGAGTCCAAGTCTCCTTCTGTCCATACAGACCATGCTTCCTTTTTAGGGGTGGAGATGTAAAACAGGAGAGTCTGCTCCAAAACGGTGTATATGAAGTTTCATGCACCTGAAGCCTTCAGGTGATAGAAATGGTATATGGTTGTGTATTTATATAAGAGTGTCTATATGTTTTATGCTCATCTATATATATTTATGAATATGTGTGCAATTTAAAAATCATAAATTACTTTTTGCATTTTTTTCATTGATAGCATGCTTTAAAGATGGTAGAAACTATGAAGCATTACTCAGTCATTGGAAAAGGTATCTGTCTCCTTGGAAATCTATGACTGAGGTAGGGCATGATGAGCAACATAAGGCACCAGTTAACCTTTATACCTAGCTCTGCATTCTAAAAGAGAAAAATAAAGGCTGCTGAACACATTCATCTTACTGCCTCAATTACTTGAAGTGGCTAATCAGCTTAACACTATAAGGACGGTGTTGAATATGAGTTGATTTTTCTTTGGTATTGATTGCTATGCTTCCACACACTGTTCTCGTTATTATGCACCAAGGCACCACCTGGCACTATTGTCTATCTTAACGACTCACACATCAGGTGATCATCCTTTTTCTTCATTGTATACAGTTGCCAATGCATATGCCTAGAACTTAAGACATGGCTCATTGATTTAAGTAACATAGTTTATGTTTTGAAGTACTGTTTGGTGAAAACTATACAGTTTTAGACAAATTTCCCCTGAAATTCAATGGCAGATTTTTTTTCTAGAGTGTATTTTTCTCAAGTTTCTCTCAAGAAAAGTGCTGTTTCTCATTTAAGATAACACTTCAGTTCCTTAATAGGTAAATGTTCAAATGTAAGTAGGAGGCGCACCATGGCACACATTCTTTGCATAAATGTCTTTGTATGAACAACCAAAATACGTGTATACATTTATTGAATAACAATTCTAGTGAGAATTATTAATGTCTGCTTCCACAAAGAAGCATATGCTTACATAGGACACGTGTTTCTGCCTATCCACAGATACCCGGCATCCGGCAGGCAATATGCAGCCCCCAGGGAATCCAGAGCAAAGCTTGTCCCCTGCACTTGGGGCCTCTGAGGTCCAGGCCTTCCTTTTGTCGCCCCAGCACCTGAATTGCTCACAAAGAGAGCTCTCTAAAAGCCTTGAAGTTGTCCTTGTGAACATGCCCATCATGTCAAAATCCTGCCCAAAAACTGCCCCGACCCATTCCCTCCTTTCAGCGTGGAAGCACAGGAGCACATGAGCCTGCCATTTTTCCTTGGTTCGTGTTTCATAAAAGGATCAGCTGTGTTGACTGCCCGTGGTCTATCAGTCCCAGGAAGTCCATCAGTCCAACCCCACCCCACTGGCTGAAGCTTAGTATTTTTCTGACTGTGAGCCCATAAGAGCCAAGCCCCTGAGTGTCCTGGGAGCCCCTAATCCCAACCCTCACTAAGCACGAGAGTCTGGACCTAACCTGTGCCTCCTCATCTGCGGTCTAATGTGCTTGGCACTGAGCTTCTGAAGACCGTCATGAGCACAGACCTTCCATCTCCCCCCAGCATCTCCATGCTAATGTGAAGTATACAGGTTCAGGACTCTCCCGGTTCTCTGGAATTTTCCATGTTGGCCCTCCCTAGACAGCACCACTTGCACTGCCCTGGCTTAGTACCCAGACTCCGCGATGCCTTCTGTGACAAATCACTAATCCAACTGGCTAATGATGAATCCCCAACTCACCCAAGAGGACCAGCTCTTCAGCTTATGGCAGATGCTCTTACAGGGAAATTGGTCTTTAGAAATTCCTCAAGCAAAGAATGTGGCAACTGCTTCTTCAAGAGAAATTAGAGCCTGCCCTCTCTGGAAATGCGAACTTTACTTCCGGATAGAAAGTATGGTGGATACCGAGTACAGCAATGCTTATTATTGTGTGCTGTCTTCCAACACGATGTGGCCAGATGACTGCTCTAAAAGAATAAGTTTCCATGCTAAGGAAGAAGCTGGTTTTAAAGAAAAATTTCATAGTATACTTCCCTTCCCCTGAAACACACACAAAGTGCACACACACACACGATTGTTTCAGTTCCCTTAGGAATTGGCCAGGGCATAAGATTTGGAACTTCAAACGGGCTAATACTTTCACTTCATGCTTTATGTGTAAGCACAACCAATGAACTAATTTCTATTTTTATATAAAAATGTTTTTGACCCCTTGGATGTTTGTAGACACTTACCATCTTCTCTCAGATAACACAGAAATTGATTTTTTTAGTATTCAGGCCCCTTATTTTCCTCCACGTAACTCATTGGCCTCCAACCAATCTATAACTACTAGACCAGCAATGAGGAGGGTGAATTTTTGTGGAAGTCCCCATCTTGAGCAATAGGACCAGGAGATGCTCTGAATTGTTGGTGTCCATTTGGTGCCTGCAGTGGACCGAGAGCTAGAAACTTGGGTTGCAAGCTGCATTGCAAGAAAATATATAGAAATATAGAAAGTAGTGAAAAGGATGTTGCATTGGGCTTTCTCTCCTTTGCCTTCTCTCCTCAAAGTGTATCATCCTCTTCTCGGTTTTTTTGGTGAGGAAGATTCACCCTGAGCTAACATCCATTGCCAATCTTCCTCTTTTTTTTTTGCTTGAGGAAGATTAGCTCTGCACTAACATCCATGCCAGTCTTCCTCTATTTTGTATGTGGGTCATGCCACAAAATGGCTTGACAAGTGGTATAGGTCCACGCATGGGAGCTGAATCCTTGAACCTGGGCTGCCAAGGCAGAGTGTTCTGGACCCAACCACCACACCACAGGGCTGGCCCAGCATCCTCTTCTCTTTTGCAGAAGTAGGGTTTCTTTGTGCTTCTGACCTAGATCCTTCCTGCCCCTTTTCCATCAAATTACCAAGGCACCAGGGCAGAGATTCACTGAGGTCAGCAGTGGGCTTTTGCCCATGGTGGGCAGTGTGTCTTATCACATCAGTGCAGGTAGGTGCCAGGGACACAGGAAGCCAGATCCTGACATATTTTTCTGCTAGAACCTACCTTCAAATATCATCTTTTATTATCTGGTTAACTTATACTATTCATCTTGCTGAAAACAAAACCATTTTCAGGTTTTATCATTGACATCTCTCCCACCAGCCTTGCTTTCACAATCAAGTCAGTGTCAACAAACAGAGTTAAAACTTGCCCAGTCTCAACTAAAAGCCTGTTGACACTTGATCTGGTAACACCAATTTACTTGCCCTTTTTTCCCCCACCTCCTTGTTTTCCTCAAACAGATGCAGGAGGCAGGTTCATCTCCTGGTTATGTCTCTCATTAGCTCTGTGAACTTGTGCAAATCACTTGTTCTCTAAGAGTTTGTTTCACGTGACAAAAATGAAGGAAATAATGCTTCCTTCACAGAGTTGTTATGGGAATCAAATAAGATATTTCTATGTGAAAGTACTTTAATGAAGGATATAGACTGTGTGTACATCTCCCACAATTGGGGCTACTTCCTCAAATGTGTAGGCATCCTCTCTCTTGTCCTACATCAAAATACTCCTAATCATCTTTAGTAGAATCCATAGGACCTGTGTTTCTTCCCCAATAAATGAGCTGCCTACTAGTATGCACAATGGGGGCCAAGTAACTACTTTTCCTGGGTTCAGATTTTTTTTAGCTCTCTGCTTATTTTTATAAAGCAAGTCTCTCTCCCAGAATCAAAATTAACATAGTTGAAAGCAGTCATCGCGTCGCACCTTACTCTTTGGTCCTGTAGCAAACAGAGTTCTGGGTTCCATCATAACCAGCACGGGCCTTCACTTGAATTAGCAACAGTGCATCAGAGGATGGGAAAAATAAGAACCCAGGAATTTAAAGAGGAATGTTGTGACTGTGCTTTATAAAATGAAAGAATGCATTTTGGAGAGTAAAGAGTCAAATTCCTTGCCTGCCTGAGTTATCATGCTGTCCCATCGCCGGCCCCCCCTTGCTGCTATTAGCCTCTCATAATGTAAAACATTTCTTCATTTCCAGCAGATAATACTTTCAGTGAAAAGGTAATTTTTGAAGTCTATTATGCACATTCTTAGCGAAGAGCACAATGTAGCATTTTGTTCTAATATGCCATTGAAATTGTTTGAGTAGGTACACCATAGAATCAAATACAAAATGTCAAAATGGTTTCCATTAACTATGCACATTTGCACTGCTTCCACTAATGGCAGTGTTTTTGTTCTTTTCCTTCATCTTTGCATCTATAAGATGAAATGATTCAGTTGATGTAACTGAAAAGTACATTGAAAAGGTAGAGAGCAAATTACAAAAGCATCAAGCCACAATTCCACCCACATACTTTATTTTATAATGAAGCTTAATAATGATAGAAACTGTCGCTAGATTTAAACATCAGTCATTTCAGCAATTGTAGTTAATGTGAATATCTCATACCGAGTGATGTTTTATAAAAACATGACAGGGATTGTGTATTATACTGAACCGAAATGTCATAATGAAATCTTAACTAGACGCTATTATTGTAATATATATTATGTTAAGAGAAATTTACTTCAACTTGAAAAGATAAAATAAGTACTGTGTTTCCTTCAACATCGTAACTTCAGATAAAATCATTTTACTTGGAAGAAAGTTTTTTTTCTTTTCTAGACTCAGCATGAGCACAAATAAACACCCACTACTTATGATAAAAGGTGTTGTCCTCATGCATCTTGGCAGTAGATATACAAAAAAATATAATTATTTATTTTTCTTGGATAAAATGTGAAGTTGAGAAAGAAATTTGTGGTTCTTATACAGTATACATTTTCGAGCCCGCAAAGTATTTGAGTTTCCCCTCGAATCTATCTTGAAAAGAACAAGATACTCCCAATGGCAAAACCCTAGACTCAACCTAACTAAGCTCAATTATAAGGGGAATGGGGAGGAAGCCGGGGGCCAGGTGGCCACGCTTGCTGAGTCATTCGGCAGCAGCCTGCTTTGCTTTCCTTCCTGATAGTCTGGGTTCCTGCTGATGACTGCAAAGCAGACATGGTAATATCAGATGAATTCAGCCCCTGAAAACTCTCTCATTTTCCACTGCCTACCCAGTTTCCACCCCACTCACAGCAGTCTCTGCCCACATCAAAAAGGTTTAGCAAATCTCCGAGAGTGCTGAGAAACATTTCCCCACTTCATGCTCACATGATGAAGGAAGAAGCATGAAGCAAGTTTTCACCTCTGAGTATCACTTCCTCTCTTCCCTAGTCTAGTAGAAAGGATGAGATGAAAGGCAGCCAGCTTTTCAGAGCGCCTATTTGCCGAGAGTCAGCAGCAGTTCAAGAGTGCACGGGAGATACTACAACGGGCAGAGCGTTCTGGTACTGTGCATGCACGTGAATCAGTTTCACCTCACAAAATATTTTTCCTTGTTAGTTTTGGTTCCCTGGAGTTCTCTATATTTAGGTGCGCATTTTCATAATTTAACACTTTCACAAATGTTGCTGAATAAACTCACCAGATTCCATCCAGAACAACTAGTCTTCGCCACCAGATGGCAGTGTAATACCATTCATGCATGGAAGGGGGGGGGCGGAAATGGGCTTAAGGGACTTTGGATAAGTACTACTCACTAAGCTGTTCCCTGAAAATAGATACCACTTCCTTTAAACATTCAACACTGATACATTTAAGATAAAAGAATCTATAGCTATGGAAAAAGAACGCTGTTTCAATTATCTACTGCTGTGCGTCAAACCACTCAATGACTTACCGGCTTAAAAGGATAGTGGTTCATTATGTATCACAATTCTGTGGGTTGACTGCACTCGGCTGGGCCATTCTGGATTTATCTTCTGCTTTACAGGATGGAGCTGTGGTCTGTCATGTAGCACTTTCAGCTGGGACCTTGGCTGGGACTGGAATTTCCAAGATGGCCTCTCATCTTCCAGGGCCTCTCCCTTCTTGGCTTATAGCTATTTGAACTAGCACAAGCTTCCCTACAGCATGGCAACTAGCCTCTAAACGATAGCTTTCCAAGTGGACAAGACCCATTGTTCAAGCGTTTATAGAGGCTCTGCTTGTATCTCACTTGCTAATTCTATTGGCCAAAACAAGTCAAGTGGCCAAGCCCATGGTCAATGTGAGAGGAACTACACATGGACGTAAACACCAGGAGGCAGGGCCAGCAAAGGGACAGTCTAGCATTGATCCATGAAAGGATCCACAGCTTCAGGCACAAAGAATGAGAAAACAATACAATTCTGATTTGCATTAGAAATTTCATAAATTCATGTATTCTTTTTTCAGCAAATCATAGATAAGACAAATGGTGCTGACAAGCTTCTAAAATGCCAGACAGGTAGACCTTCTGGCTGTTCCACACAGCACTTCACTCCTTAGGAGAAGGGCATCATTCTAAGCTCTGGCCTCGGGATTGCAGAGCCCCAAACTCAATTTTTTAAGTAATACTCATTATTGATCAAGCTAAAAGGGAATACTAGGGCTAAGTAAACTTACAAAAGGAAATTTCATCAACCAGACATAAATTCAATAGTTTACAAAGGCAGCCCTACCTGGCTTATGAATGGATGCTATTTGCAAACTCAATCTTGGAAGATAAATTCCCCCAGGAAAATAAATTATAAAAGCAGAGGTTATTTTATGAACACAAATTTGTAACAAGGGGAGCTGGATATTCTCAAAGGATATTTCCCTTAAGGCTGATGAATCATTCTTCTCTGTTTTTCAAACATCTCTATTTTAAGAACTAACTCAGTTCCATTGAATTACAGCAACACTGCCCCTTAATAAGACTAGCAAAACACTGATATAACATTATTTTCACTAGCAAAGATTATGAACAGGATTAAGAATAAAAGCCAAAATTTTTCTTTTTCTCAAAATTATGTGTTGCATAAAGCAAGCATTTTTTTCATCCAAGATGATATTCATACTTATTATGCATGACCCAGAAAGCATTATTGATATGTAATGTTGATTCAGCAATGGGAGCACTTCCATTTTTAATCTGATAATCCCCATGGCTAACAGGTTGCCATAGCCAAAGGATGCTTTTGTAGTTTACTTAATGTCTGCCAATGATTGAACCTAAAGACAGTATCCATCAACAATTCGAAATTTGCTTCCCAGCATCAAGATTAAAACTAAAGAGCAGGGCCTTGCATCTATTAAATTCATTGACGTATAAAATTTATACACTTTACCAATATGCCTTTATTTCGGACCTTTCAGTGAATTAGAAACAAAATTGGGGAAGGAGCATTTACTGAAACTCTTCAGTAAGCGTTGTGTTTTTGTTTGAGCATTAAGATAACAAATACCTAATCTGAGAAATGGAGGGTGTGAATTTTATAGATAGCATTTATTTATGTGAATCCTGTAGGCCAAACTCTCAAAATTCAGCTTTCATAAGGGGAATGCAATTTGTCTATGATGATTGTTCTTCCACCCATGGCAAAACATTCTTCATTGTGTTACAGCCTGCGATCAAGTGATTCATTGGAGGAGGATGGAGAAATACTCAATGCATTAACAATATCATATGTAAAAGAGCTTTGCCACTTTAAATATTAAATATCTCATGTTTCAATATCAAAATGCCAATTCTCAAAAACATACCTACACCAGCCTCTCTCAAGAAATGTATTTATCTGAGCATTTATTAAATGTTATGTTCCATGCAGTGAGTGGCTCTGCATTTGGAATCACATTAACTATTTTAGGCACCAATTCTTGAATTTGCAACTCAATAAAACAGCGCACATTTAAACAGTCTGCCAGCACCTCACACTCAACACGCTGGGTTGGAATCGATCAGTAATGTTCATGACGTGCTCTGAGAGATGCCAGGAGGTTCTCAGAGCTAACCAAGAAGCCACAGTCAAGAGGGAATCATGTGGAACTCGAGGTTCTGCCAACCGCTTTCAAGCAGAGAAATTCTTCTTTCACTTGTTTTATGCAACGATTTCTCCTTAAGACCGCATCAATTTTGATAATGGGGAGTAAATGTTGAGCACACGGTAAATGCTCAATCAACATTCATTTGTTCCCTCCTCTCCCCTCCCCACCCCGGAATCTGCTATAACTTGTCCAACTCTCCTATTTCTATCAACATTAATATTTTTTCCCTAGTCTTAGTCCTAAGACCTTGAATTCTTCCTAAGCTATTCTTTCTTCACTCCTAATAGCCAGTCTTTCCTCTGTCCCATGGTGATCTTTCATATGTCTCAAACACAGCCTTATCTCTCCATTTCCGCTAATGTCACATTCTAATAATAACTGGAAGTCCAGCAACAGCTTCAGATCTGAATTGTCCGCCCTTGATGTCTTATTGCCATCCAGATGATGCTCCCAACTTCTGCAGCTCTCCTCCTCCAAAATACTTGCAGCGTAGTCTCCCGCCAGGGCTGGTAAGGCTGCTCAGGTGTACTTTTTTATGTAAAGTAATCTAAAAAGTCTAAAGCCATGCATATGTTAATGCTGTTGTGAAACTAACCTTCGTAGGGGACCTATTGAGGGTTAAATAGCTAGGTAGGTGACCAGAAGTATGGTTGATAAGCATTCAGACGTTCAATGCATGCTTTACTAGGGCATTCCCTAAAGAATTTTCTAAGATTCTTTTCTCAAGAGATCTTTGTTTAAAAAGAAAGGGAGACAGAGACAGAGAAACTTTCATTTATCAAATAAGTTTGAGAACCCTCAAAAAATATTATCCTCCCAAGAGTAGGAATGAATATTAGCGTATTAAAGACTCTAGTAAGTTCTACAGTTAAGAAACCTGCTTAGGGCCATCGGGTGGCATAGGGGTTAAGTTCACATGCTCCACTTTGGTGGCCCGAGATTCACTGGTTCATATCCCAGGCACAGACCTATGCACCACTTATCAAGCCATGCTGTAGTGGGTGGCCCACATACAAAGTAGAGGGAGATTGGCACAAATGTTAGCTCAGGGCTAATCTTCCTCAAAAAGAAAAAAAGAAACCTACTTACCTTTTTTTAACGTGCTATTCCACAAATCTATCTATTTAAATATTAAATGTCTCCTTTTTTTGTTTTTATCCTTATCTTTAGCAAAATTATTAAAATCCTTCAGAATTTGTCTTTTAAAAAGTTTAGTAAAAGCTGCCTTCATAGGCACTATGGTGGACACAAATATTCAGTATCGTAAAGAATAATTATTACTAAATTACTACTGTTCATAAGAGTCTGGTAGATGAAGTCCAAAGTCCTTAATCTAGAATTCAAGATTCTTTACTATTTACTGCTACCTTATGTCCCTCCTTAGACTGCTGGCAGTGAAAATACTGGTTAAGTTCTGAAGTTCAGATCCCAGCTCTGGCATTTAGTAGCAATGACACCCTCAGTTCCTCATTTGTAAAACGGGAGTAATATCAGTACCTGTATTTCCTGGGTGGGCAGATTTCTGGACTCTAACACCGATCTACTGAATCTAATACTCTGGAAAAACGACCTGCGTTTTAATCTCCCCTGATGAATCTCAAGTGAGTAAAGTTAGAGAGAAACGCTGATCTAGAGGGGCTAAAGGATACTTAGTATCTAAAAGAGGAACATCACTGCTACTTTCAAGTGCTAGGAGAGGTAGTGTGCAAAACAAGAAGACATCTGTTCTGCCTGTGCCCAAGAGACAGAACTGGAATCTTGGTAAACGAGAGAAGAGGTAAATTTCAGCTCAGTATAAAGAAAGACTTTCTAATAACAATGGCTGTGCAAAGACTGGGTAGGCTTCTTTGAGAAATAGATGTCTGTCCCTTGTGTCTGGGATTATTATTTAGTTGGAGCCTTTTCCAGGATATTTTAGAAGATATTCAGGCATCTCTTGGGGTTCTTAGACTACATGACTTCTAAATTTACTTTCCAATCTTAGGTACTATTATTAGGACTGAAAACACAGCTAAAAAGGCACAAAACCCAAATTGTTTCCGTGCCACTGTAGCAAGTATTAAAAAAAAAAATACCTGCACAACTTTTATAATATAGATTTGTGAAATGATGAAAATGCTGCTATCATTTATAGTTTTCTTTCAGAATGGACACATTCATAAATGAATGGTTCTGTAATAACCCAATGGCACCTTCATAAATCTCTCCAATGTAAGGTACTCTGTAACACATCTGATGAGAAATGTGTTTACTCTTTCAGGATTAAAAATAGAAAAATACAATAGAACAAGTTCATTGGCAGGTTCAGGTGGCCTCTTAGTTTATAATAGAATCAGGAAATGAAAGTGCCCTGTGGTGCAGTAAAAACTCCACTAGAACCCATTTTTAGCTAACGCAAGCAAAGCATGTTAGTGAGTTTCCTCAGTTGTCAACATTAAAAAAAAAATTAACTGTATACCTCCTTTCAATCAGCTAAATATTTATTCAAATCTTCAGCTTGTTATTTCTTCATTAACAAGGTTTCCCCTGCTGCTCAGCAGAATATGTGAGGAACTTTGCAAATGTCAGAAGCACTCAAGTTGAATCAACCAAAGGAAGTGATAAAAAAGCTCATAATCAAGTGGAGCTACAATAGTGGCACATTTCAAGCTGGGAAATAATAGATCAATACCCAAGGCTCTTTCCCACGGGATAATGCTGCTATTTGTTCTGATTTTGTGATTTGTTTTTACTCATCAAATCACAAGTACAATGCATTTCTGTGTTAACCTTCAATTTGTAAATGATCATTTGTATTCTAATCCTCAGAACAGACAACAGAGGAAAGAGCGTACAATTTTGAAAGAAAAGCTGAGTCTCATGAACAAAGCAGAGCAAAATAAAATAAGCAAAGCGTTTTAGGGAAAGAATTAGTGCTTTAGGAGCTCCTGGTTAGCGTGCGAATATCTCCTCCTAAGAGGTAAATCAAGTCTAATGATGTAGTTTATGAAACTACATTTGTATACAAATGAAACTATACTTGTAGACAAATATAACAAAGGTGCTCACAGAAAAAAGTTTTTAAAAGCTTCAGTCTAATCTGGCATTGAGAAGATCTAACATGTTCATTTGCTTGTTTTGAAAAAAAATTGTTTATTATCTTGAAGTAGCAGATGTTTTACATTTAGTTTTGTGATTCAGAGAGGATTTGGTTTGTGAGAGCTCTCCTGCTACTGGTCTAATATAAAATCTTATCCCACCAATTTCTTTTACATAATTCCATCTTAGCTTCAGCACCATTGTCCAATAATAAAACACGCCCTTGTCAATTTATCTTTTAAACCGGTTTCCTTACATCATTTCAGATGTATGTTACCATCTTAGAGTTACCAATTATTAAAAAAATCCTGGTTCATAAACATAAACCATAGCTATAAACCATAGATAAATCTATGAAGACTGCTATTTCTTCATAAAAAATAATGATATATCAAAACTCAACTTCAAAATATGCTTCCAAAATTACAAAGAAGAAAAAGTTTCAATGTCTAGGTAAAGAAATGAACCCTCAAAAATTTGACAGTGTTGGTGCACATCTTCCTGGGTTACAAAAATTCGGTACATATATGTTTCTCTCTCCAAATATAGACTTTTCTATACTAGAAAGGTTCATTTAAAAAATAAGTATGTGAGGGGCTGGCCCCG